>NC_044977.1:60792321-61093871 GCF_008728515.1 Papio anubis
ATTGCTAGGTCATATGGTAACTATATCTTTAACTTTTAGAGCATGTGTTTACTTTTCAAATTATGTCTACAGGCTGCAAGGAGCCTCAGTGGTGGTTCTTGACAGAAAAAAAGAAGGTCTACCTTAAGTGGACATCACCAGTTCTACTAATCATAAACAACACAACTATCATTTTTAAAGGGTTGGTAGCTTTGCTAAAAACATAAAGAGACTATAATACCTATTATAAGAAGATTAAGTGAGATCCAAGAATAATGCATGGAACCTAGTACATAGTAAAGATAATATATCTTAGCTCCCATCTTCTGTAATTTATTAGCTATTTGACCTTGGAGAGGTCATTTAATCATTCTGGCCTCTGTTGTTTTATTGTTAAAAGTTATGTTCTTTTTGAAATTGGGGATCTAAAGCTAGATGCATGAAATCTAGAATGTTAATAATGGCTGGAAAAAAAACTTAATTGTCAAGTCAAATTTCCTGGATTTATAGTTGAGGAAGCTGTATCCTTGAAAGATTATGTAATTAGCCCAGGGTCACAGTGTTGTTGCTGTTTATTATCCTGGTATGAAGTCTGCTCCAGTGTTTTTCTATCCCATAAAGTCAATTCTTCTTCTAGTTCAGTTATTTCCTATCTGTTATCAGCTGTTATTTACCTAGCACAAAGTCGATACTAGGTTAGGTATGTGAAATACTTTATCTTATGCCCTTACAATTATCCTGCGTCTTACCGATGAGAAAATAGAAGTTCATGGAATTTTGGCAGTTTGCCATGGTCATTCAATTAGTAAATTGTGGAACCAAAATGAGACTTCAGGTGCATCTAATACAAAACGATGTACTTTTCCTGACACCATAAGTTGGGGGTCTTGCTGAAGGAGGGGTAGAGTGTAGAACCAGCAGTCCAGCCAGCCCAGCTGGAGTGACCTCATAAGTCACTTTGCCCAAACCTCTTCCTGGTAGCATCCTGGAAATCCCCTCCTCCAGACAATCTCTATCTGATATCTGTGGTGAGAGAGGGACCCTTTCTTTTTTAGGCTGACTGTTTGGCCTTGAATTTCCCATAGGGGTAATTGTGACTCCAGGAGGCCAGGTAGTATCATGATTATTTTCCCAACAGGTAGACAAAGAAGGTGGTATTTTAGGTCAGAATTGTACAAGACCATCACAAATAACCTGTAATTTTAGCTGCCCAAGATTACTTCTTTGAAATATCTTTTTGTACAGTGTGTATCCTTCACCAAGTTATAGAAGCTCAGGATTACAAATAGATTGTGAGATCTAACAAGCTTTCAGAAAACCAGATTTTGAAAGGCGTTTTAGGCTGGCTCATCTAACAAAATTTATTGTGTGTCCTACTAGGTACCAAATGCTGGGCTTGTCACTGAGCATACAAATATGAATAATATATGGCTTTTGGTTTCAGAAAGCTCACAGTTCAGTGCTAAAGACAGAGACATAAATAAATTATAATACAAAATTGGCAACTTTAATAGTAGAGGTGTGGGAAGATGGACTTCCTGTGACTGGAAGTCTGCAGGTAGAGACATTATTCAGGAACATTGAGCCCTGGCTCAGCTCTCTCTCCTCTGTGAGGATATGTCTGCACAGGGGCTAAATTAAGAATCAGGAGGGTCTGCTGTTTGTTAACATTTCCTAAAAAGGAAGCTCATAGGTGGATGATGCTATAAGTCCGAGTATAAAGGAGTGATGGTGTAACCATATTGCCACTTTTTTCCCAAACATGGCCATACCCTACCTAAATGGACAGTGGCAGTGGCAGCTACACAACCTGTGGGGAACCAAGAACCAAGGAAAGACTTCCTGCATGTGCCTCTACTCTGTGCAGCCACTTCTATTAAGTTTTGTACTTACTGCAAGCTAAATACATGAGAACTTGAAGGGGTGTATGTGTGTGTGTGCGCACGCGTGCACACACGTGTGTGTGTGTGTGTGTATGTGTGTGTGTGTATGTGTGTGTGGCCTCTTGCTAGAGATCCAAAGCCTGACTCACAATGCTGCAGGAGATAACAACACAGGATATCAGGATATTGGGAACACTGAAGAAGAATTTTCCCTGCATGGCTTTATAGATAATGTGATATTTCAGTAAGGCCTTGAAGAATTAGTAAGTTTTCCAGTTGAAGAAATCAAGGTGGGGAATTCCAGGCAGTTGGACCAGGTGAAGTGATGAAAGAGCCTGAGGCATTCAGAACCAGTGAAGAATCCAGTGTGTCTGGGGCGGAGGTTCTGTATTAAGGCACATTGTCTGGAACATGGGTCATAGACTGTGAAGGCCTCTAATGACAGGCAAAGAAAATGTTACTGATAATGAGCTGTTGAAAGCTTTTAGGCAGGAGCAGATATGGTTTTAAGGAATATAACAGGCAGTAATGCAGAGGATGGACTGGATAGGAAGAGAATAGCATCTGAAGATAAACGATAAACTTAAGATAAGGTAGTGACAATGTAGGCGGAGAGAGCAGTCCAGACTTATAGCTCTTTCTGATCTGAAGGTTGAGGAAGGAGTTGAGAGTAACCTTAAGGTTTTTAGCTTGGCCAGGCCATTAAGCTGGAATGAAAAATGTAGCAGATTGAGTGGATTTGGGTTTGGGGAGTGGAGGAAAATAGGTAAATAATGAAATCAATGTTGTGTATGCTGTGTTTGAGGTGTATGTAGGACATCACATAAAGATGTAGACAACTGGAAATCAAGCTCATGGGATACAGATTTGGCAATTATTGACTTACAGATTGGAAATCAAAACTTAGGAGTAAGGCTATCCAGCAAGTGTGTAGAGTAAAAGGAGAATAAGTATCAAGATGGGACATAAAAGTTTAATGTAATGTAGAAGAAAAAACAGCAATGGTGATGTTGAGCTCTTGGAGAAGGAGAACTAAAGAAGAGTGACATTCTAGAAATTAAGGGAGGGTTGGGGAGTGATCACGTGACAAATGTTACATAGTTCTCAAGTAGTATGGGTATTGGAAGCTGCCCACTAGATTTGGCATTTAGAAAATCAATGTTGACTTCAGTAAGTGTAATTACTATGGTGTGTTTAATGAGTAAATTAGAAGTGACAAAGTGGATACAATAAGTACAAATAATACTTGAAAACTAATTTCTGTTTTATTAAAGCAATACAGGTACACACTTAAAATATTTAAATAGTACTAAAAAGCTCTTCAGAAAAACTAGCAGTGCCTCTCTCTGGAACTAATGTTAGACTTCCTGGATTCATTCTCTAATTTTCTTATTTTTTCCTCTTTTATTTCCATTTCTTTGATTTTTTTTTTGACTCTATATTTTGGAGTTTCCTTGATTGAATCATTAACCTCTTTTATTGCATTTTAAATGTGGATAATCACACTTAAATCTTCATGGTTCTTTTTTGTTCTCTGTTTCTTTTTCATGTATCCTGTTCCTTTTTTCAAGCATGCAGTATCTTCTTTTATCTCTCTAAATAAAGAGAGGCAAAGCTAGAGGCGATGATGGTCAAGAGTATAAAGAGAACTCAGGAGAACATTCCTATGTCTTGTGGGGAGAGGAGGGTCTTATTTACTCATGCAAATGAATTCTCATCTACCCTACCCTATTATCTGCCAGATCTGCCCTGATATGTCCTGACCATGAATGTTAATGGTGGACACAGCTTAGGTTCAAGCTGAGAATCCTGCTTCAAAGACACCTATTCATGCCTTGTTTTGAATGTTTAAGAAAGTTCAGAATAGTCACAGTCTCTTGGTGGGAACCATGTCTTCTTTGGCATAATAGGATGATTAGAAAGGCCTAGCTGTCATGCTATCTCAGCTTGAATACCAATTAGAACCATGCAGCCAATGGAAATGAGATCCGAGAACCTGAGTACTTAATGTATCTGTTTTTATTTCAGACAGAGCAGAAAACCAGTGTGAGAATCGGGAGAGATTCATGTTTAAGTTACAGCTTTTGATTTCTAACTCCATGCTCCAAATTTTCACACATATTTTCTCAGGGAATTCTTACCTGAATTAAGTATTATTGTCTTCATTCTTGATAAAGAAATCAAAACTCAGAGAGCTGGTGAATCCTACCCAATTAAGAGGAGAGACTAACAAAGTAACCAAGGCCTTCTGACCCTGAGCCCAGGCCTCTATCTTACTAAGCCACCTATTTGCTTCCCCTCCCCCAAAGGAAGAGAACTAAGAAAACAAGTTCCAGAAAAGATGAGGAAGAAGCTGCCCTTAAGTCCCTGCTTACCTAATTTATTGAGTATTAATTAACATGTATCATAATTTAAATCCTTCCCAGGAATAATTTGTCATTTTGTCCTAAGAGATTTTTTCCTTTACACTTGTTGTATTCTGTAACTTATTTGAAAGACGGAAAGGGAGGTCCATGGCCCTATTAACCTTTGCTTTAGTTAAATTTCCACAGACAGGCTTTGATTTATAAAGTAAGAAAGATTAAACTCATTAGAGAAAAACTAGAAAGTATAAACAAAAATTTTAAAATATAGAAAATCCATAATTCTGCTGCTTAGAGAAAATTACAATTTCCAGATTTTCTTCTACACATGGATAAAATTTAAGATGCAGTTGCATTATCTATACTTCTATAAAATGTTATGAATATCTTATATCAGTAAACATAGATCTATGCCATTGTCTTTAATGACTGTAGACTTTTCCATGTATAACTGTAAGTAGGGTTTTGTTTTGTTCACCTAGCATTCATTAGCTGTTTGCAAACTGTTTTATATAAAGTCTCAAATAGATTTCCTTTGTTTTTTGCAATCCCACATCCCTGATCTTATTTATCTTTCAAGTGGTGACAGATTTGGACTCATGATTTGATAACTGCCAATCTCAGTAAGTATTGAACTGACTTGATAGAAATTGCTGGAATTGTCCAGTGAGAAGTAAATAGTTGTATAGTACTTATTTTCAGCATGATACCCTATAGTGAAAATACCAGATAAGAAGTGATTAAAGTACAGACCAAAGAGTCTCTGAGTGAAAAGCATGGGTCACTGGTTTATTGCTTTTCGTATAAAAGAAAGGATAAAAAGGAAAGAAACTTGGGGATAAAGTGTAAATGAATTTGACTTGCTGACCCTTGAGCAATTTGGGATTTGAGTACTGAATTTTAAACACCTTTAAAGAAGCACTGAGCTCAAAATTTAGTAGATCAAGCTGGGATATGGGAAGATAAAACCACAAGCTTCTTCACACCTCCATCTAGCAATAGATAACTTTTTTGAAAATTTCAGGGCTTCTAGGGGAAAACTTTGCAGGAAAGCAACTATGTATGTTAGTAGCTGGAAATTGCTTGTTCTGCACAATGCAGAGAGGAGAATCCAGGGGAATAATAATCACTGTTCTTTTTTTTTTTTTTTGAGACGGAGTCTCGCGCTGTCGCCCAGGCTGGAGTGCAGTGGCGCGATCTCGGCTCACTGCAAGCTCCGCCTCCTGGGTTCACGCCATTCTCCTGCCTCAGCCTCCTGAGTAGCTGGGACTACAGGCGCCCACCACCGCGCCCGGCTAATTTTTTGTATTTTTAGTAGAGACGGGGTTTCACTGTGGTCTCGATCTCCTGACCTTGTGATCCGCCCGCCTCGGCCTCCCAAAGTGCTGGGATTACAGGCGTGAGCCACCGCGCCCGGCATAATCACTGTTCTTACCTGCGTTTCTTGAACACACTAAAGAGATGTGGCTGTTGATGTTGGGGAGTGAAGTGACGTGGTAGAAAACAAATTAGCAACCAGGAGATCTGTGTTGATCCCTCTTCTATGTTAACTTTCTGTGTGACATTGTATAGGTCACACAACCTCTTTGTGTCTCAGGATCCTCATATATAAATTGGGGATGATGTTAACTGTGGCCTGATCTACCTCATAAACATATGTGGGAATCAAGTGACATAATCATATAATGGGTTTGGGGACATTTTGAAAAGTATAAAGCTCTGCAAATTAGGGGGTCATGAAAAATATCAATAACTTTCATTTATTTGTGTTCAATCAAATGCCTGATTTTTGTTTCCAGAGTCCAGTGTTTAAAAACCAGAACTGATAGAGCTCTACAGTAGAAAATCTGCCAGTCCAAATGGCAAATATGCCCCAATTTAGTCATTTGTTTACAAAATAGTTTTTTGGTGGTATATTTTTTTAATGTAGTCTGGTATCTAGAAAGTTTCAGCATCAAGGTATTGAGAATAAAACATAAGACCATTTCATTCAGAAATTAGACTCAAATATGGAAAGAATATAATTCATTTTAAAATGAAAAATTAGCAAGGAAATAAATAATCAATCTGCTCAGCTAGTCCAGGTAAATGAGAAAAGTTCCCTTATTCCCCTCGCAGTGGGTGCGATGAGGGTGTGGCTTGCTCAAACCCCTCAGAGGAACACGCAGACTGGCAGGTCGTGAGGAGCCTTTTTGGGCTCTGACCCCACAGCAGCATCTAGGGTTGATTGACTACAGCTCCCGAAGCCCCGGGTATGTGTTACAGTGCACTCTTTCAGTGTAGCCATCCTCAGGCTGCTTGTGTTAGTATGCTCAATTAGACCCTCTGCCTTATCGCAAGGGCAGAGGGCTTTCTGTATCCCGGGGTTCTTGCTTTCCTGTACTGGGAAAATGGGATCACACGCGGGCTTGGAGAATGAGTGCAAGGTTTCATTGAGTGGAAGTAGCTCTCAGTGAGGTAAATGGGGAGGACAGAAGGGGGATGGAGTGGGAAGGTGATCTTCCCCTGGAGTCTGGCCACCCGCAGCCAAATTCCGTGTTGTCCTGCCTTTCATGGCTCGCCGGAGTCCACTGGTGCCTGTCAGTGTGCTCTTCCGTTCCTCTGCTCCTCTCGAGGTCCAGCTGTCTGTATTTGTGCCCGTTATGGTCTTGGGGTTTTTATAGGCACAGCATGGGGGGTGTGGTGCACCAGGGTGGTCTTGGAAAAATGCAGCATTTGGGCGCAAAAGCAGGAGTGCCTGTCCTCACCTAGGTCCGTGGGCACAGGCCAGAAGGGAAGAGCCCTAGCCAAGGACCCTGCCTTTCTCTACCCAGCGCTTCCCTGCCACTTCCTATGTCACAAGGACTAGATATTTTCCTTCAGAAATAAAGCATATATATTTTAAATAAGTTGAAAATGTATATTTTTATTATACTTTATGTTCTAGGGTACATGTGCACAATGTGCAGATTTGTTACATAGGTATACATGTGCGATATTGGTGTGCTGCACCCATTAACTTGTCATTTACATTAGGTATATCTCCTAATGCTATCCCTCCCCCCTCCCCCGACCCCACAACAGGCCCCGGTGTGTGATGTTCTCCTTCCTGTGTCCAAGTGTTCTCATTGTTCAATTTCCACCTATGAGTGAGAACATGCAGTGTTTGGCTTTCTGTTCTTGTGATAGTTTGCTGAGAATGATGGTTTCCAGCTTCATCCATGTCCCTAAAAAGGACATGAACTCATCCTTTTTTATGGCTGCATAGTATTCCATGGTGTATATGTGCCACATTTTCTTAATCCAGTCTGTCACTGATGGACATTTGGGTTGGTTCCAAGTCTTTGCTATTGTGAATAGTGCCGCAATAAACATACGTGTGCATGTGTCTTTATAGCAGCATGATTTATAATCCTTTGGGTATATACCCAGCAATGGGATGGCTGGCTCAAATGGTATTTCTAGTTCTAGATCCTTGAGGAATCGCCACCCTGTCTTCCACAATGGTTGAACTAGTTTACACTCCCACCAACAGTGTAAAAGTATTCCTATTTCTCCACATCCTCTCCAACACCTGTTGTTCCTGACGTTTTAATGATTGTCATTCTAACTGGTGTGAGATGGTATCTCATTGTGGTTTTGATTTGCATTTCTCTGATGGCCAGTGATGATGAGCATTTTTTCATGTGTCTGTTGGCTGCATAAATGTCTTCTCTTAAGAAGTGTCTCTTACATATACTTTGCCTACTTTTTGATCGGGTTGTTTGTTTTATTTCTTGTAAATTTGTTTGAGTTCTTTGTAGGTTCTGGATATTAGTACTTTGTCAGATGGATAGATTGCAAAAATTTTCTCCGATTCTGTAGGTTGCCTGTTCACTCTGATGGTAGTTTCTTTTGCTGTGCAGAAGCTCTTTAGGTTAATTGGATCCCATTTGTCAATTATGGCTTTTGTTGCCATTGCTTTTGGTGTTTTAGTTATGAAGTCCTTGCCCATGCCTATGTCCTGAATGGTATTGCCTAGGTTTTCTTTTAGGGTGTTTATGGTTTTAGGTCTAACATTTAAGTCTCTAATCCATCTTGAATTAATTTTTGTATAAGGTGTAAGGAAGGGATCCAGTTTCAGCTTCTACATATGGCTAGCCAGTTTTCCCAGCACCATTTATTAAATAGGGAATCCTTTCCCCATTTCTCGTTTTTCTGAGGTTTGTCAAAGATCAGATGGTTGTAGATGTGTGTTATTATTTCTGAGGGCTCTATTCTTTTCCATTGGTCTATATCTCTGTTTTGGTACCAGTACCATGCTGTTTTGGTTACTGTAACCTTGTAGTATAGTTTGAAGTCAGGTAGCATGATGCTCCAACTTTGTTCTTTTGGCTTAGGATTGTCTTGGCAATGTGGATTCTTTTTTGTTTCCATATGAACTTTAAAGTAGTTTTTTCTAATTCTGTGAAGAAAGTCATTGGTAGCTTAATGGGGATGGCATTGAATCTATAAATTACCTTGGGCAGTATGGCCATTTTCACGATATTGATTCTTCCTATCCATGAGCATGGAATGTTCCTCCATTTGTTTGTGTCCTCTTTTATTTCATTGAGCAGTGGTTTGTGGTTCTCCTTGAAGAGGTCCTTCACATCCCTTGTAAGTTGGATTCCTAGGTATTTTATTCTCTTTGAAGCAATTGTGAATGGAAGTTCATTCATGATTTGGCTCTGTGTTTGTCTGTTACTGGTGTATAAGAATGCTTGTGATTTTTGCACATTGATTTTGTATCCTGAGACTTTGCTGAAGTTGCTTATCAGCTTAAGGAGGTTTTAGACTGGGACGATGGGGTTTTCTAAATATATAATCATGTCATCTGCAAAGAGGGACAATTTGACTTCCTCTTTTCCTAATCGAATACCCTTTATTTCTTTCTCTTACCTGATTGTCCTGGCCAGAACTTCCAACCCTATGTTGAATAGGAGTGGTGAGAGAGGGCATCCCTGTCTTGTGCCAGTTTTCAAGGGAAATGCTTCCAGTTTTTGCCCATTCAGTATGATATAGGCTGTGGGTTTGTCATAAATAGCTCTTATAATTTTGAGATATGTTCAATACCAAATTTATTGAGAATTTTTAGCATGAACGGCTGTTGAATTTTTAAAAGGCAGTTGATGTTCTCATTTGTGAACTGAACTTGTATGTTCATGGGTGTGTCTAATGCACATGGACAAATTAGGTTTAATGTTTTCTTAAATACTTCTCTGTTATGTAATGTTAGCGAAGAAGCTAAACATACTCCCCAGTGTCCCATGACCTCCAGTTTAGCCTCTCCTTACCCAAGTAACTCCAGATCAGCTGAGGTAGCTTTACGAAGTGGTTTAACCTGATATGAGTCTCATTAATTTTTATGTTGGCCACTTAAAGTACTTATAAAATGTAATGTATTATAAAATGCAAACAATAGTTTGCATTAACTAGTGCTAGTCAGTAACTTGGTCAATAAGGGTAGTACATTAAGGATTCTAAAAATCATGCGAACAGTTACACTTAACCTTGGATGAAGTTGTATTTTTCTATCATCTTGCCTTAAATGTGGGGAATTACACTAGAATTTAGAGGTACTTTCACCACATGGTAGTCTAGACTCATTTCCTTTTTCTTTTGTCCCAGAATTTTGTAACTGTAGATGACATAGGGGTGTGATAGAGAATATAAAAGCTTTGATTCTGCCATTGCAAACTCTGCATGGTACCTTACTCACTCAAAAACTTCATCCTTTCCCAATGTGAGTAATTTTCTCTTTATTCATGGGTAAAATCTGTCCTAGATCAAAAAGTTCAGTGGTGTAACAGGAAAGAAAGCTCAATCTTGATTTTAGGTATTTGGTTCCTCAGTTTAAGTGTGGGACATCTCCCAGCTTCCACCCAAGAAATTAGCTGATGAAATTACCACCAAGAATCTACAGATGAAGTGGGATCTCAGAAATGTCCATTCAGCATCTTTTAAAATTAGCTTGTAGAGAAGGGATGACCTTTCTGTTTGCTCTCTTCTATATAGGATATGTTGTTAATGTCCATATTACCACGATCTAAAGGAAATTTAGAGAAGACAAATGTACTTTGTTCATTATTTTACCTTTTGAAGAGGCATCAGATCTGTGGAGTAACTTTCAGTAATTTGTTCCTATCTGCCTACCCCATATTAAGGTCATGATGACCTTTTTTCCTGATCCTGATCTGGGAGTGGTGGTACATCTTAATTGTGCCACATAAAGAGAGACTGAGGTTATTTTTTCCTGTTGTTAAGAGTGGTACATCTTCCAAAAAACCTTTAGTATTCTCTTAGTATTGACCACTTCTTTTAGCATTACTAGTTTAAAAATCCTCTCTTTTAGTTCTAATGTTTGATAGCAGAATAGGGTGACTATAGTTAGCAATAATGTGATATATATTTCTTTCTTTTTTGGGGGAGGTGACAGGTTCTCATTGTGGCCCAGGCTGGAGAGCAGTGGCACCATCATGGTTCACTGCTACCGTGACCTCCTGGCTCAAGGAATCCTCCTGCCTCAGCTCCCCACATAGCTGGGACTACACATGCAGGCCACCATGCCTGGCTAATTTTTAATTTTTTTTTTTTTTTTTTTTTTGTAGAGACAAGGTCTTGCTATGTTGCGCAGGCTGGTTGAACTCCTGGCCTCAAGCAATCCTCCTGCTTTGGTCTCCCAAAGTATTGGGATTACAGGTATGAGCTACTATGTCCAGGTTGTAACATATATTTCAAAGTAGCTAGAAATGTTCCCAACACATAGAAATGATAAATATTCTAGGTGATGGATACCCCAGATACCCTGACTTGATTATTACACATTCTATGCATGCAACAAAATATCACATGTATCTCATAAATGTGTAAAATATTTACAATTATTTTTTAATCTCACTTTAAATCAGCTTTACCAAATGTATTTTCTCAATGAGTGATGAGGACCAGAGGGAATAAGTGCATATGGGATCAGAACACCTTGTCCTGCCACATACTTTAGAAATTGTAACAATTTATGCAGATTGGCCTTCAATATTTGATTGACAAACAAGATCAATTCAGATTCTGTGGGCTAGCTAGCACCATGAAAGCTTGAAATTATTTGAGTTCGTTGGTAAGCATCTACGGCTTTTAGTGTCTGAAAGCACAGATCATTCTCTATTGCATAGTGGTGTGGAGGGGTAAGAAGAAATCTCAAGTTTGCTGTTTGCTTTCTCCAGCTGTTTCCACTTATGCTGATTATAGCCTCATTAACAATTTCCCTTGCCCCTTTCTTTCCTCATCCAGCCCCCAAGTCTAGCTTCTTACCCAGAGTAACTCCAGACTAGCTATGGTGGCTTCATGAAGTACTTTAACTTGATATGGGTCTCATTCATCTTTATGATGGTCTCAAGATACTTTGAAACAGCCAATTTTAAGCAAATTATAAATTAAAAAGAGATACTAGAAGATGCTGAAGAGAAACAACTTAGCACCTTCTAATGCCTCTTTTTACAATTTCTTCTCACCATTAGCAGTTTTATCTATTTTTGACACAAGCTAACTCTTTTATTGGAAGGGACCAGGTACACTAACTAATGCTAAGGTATAAATGAACAAGAGATGATTTAGCTGGCTATCCCTCTCAGCATTGTCATGTGTATAAAGAAAGAAACATGCTCTTGGGCTTAGAAATGTTTTGTTCCATTCATCAGGCATATTTTATGTCTCTGGCATTCTAGTTTCATTTATAAGTATCCTCAGTAGATTGATTCTTTGCTTGCTTGAAGTGCATTCCGATTTGCTTTATTTACTGGAATTATCAACAGATTTTAAGGCCAGTCTAAACTAGAGTTAATTGTAGATCTTTTTGTCTCAGAGTAGAAATAAAAAACAAAATGAGGGGTAATAATCACATACATCTTCTTAGAACAACGACTGTTTTCTCATGCCTTTCTTGTCATTTACATATGCACATTCATATTTTCTATATTTGCCATCCTAATATCTACACCACTTTGTGACCAACTTTTTCCTTAACATTATTATAAATTTTCTCCAGAATTTCTCTCAAGTAAATTCTAATGAATGAATAATAACCTAGGCCAGTGCACTTCAAATTTTTTTGTCATTTTCCATACTAAGAAAGATCTTTCACATTATACTTGGTATACATACACATAAACACATTCATATTTACAGAGAAATAAAGGTTTTTTTGTTTGTTTGTTTGTCTGTCTGATGGAGTCTTGCTCTGTCGCCAGGCTGAAGTGCAATGGCGCAATCTCGGCTCACTGCACTCACTGCAACCTCTGCCTCCTGGGTTCAAGCAATTCTCGTGCCTCAGCCTCCAGAGTAGCTGGGACTACAGGTGTGCACCACTAGACCCAGCTAATTTTTGTATTATTAATAGAGATGGAGTTTCGCCATGTTGGCCAGGGTGGTCTTTCGATCTCTTTCGATCTCTTTCGATCTCTTGACGTCGTGATCCGCCCGCCTCGGCCTCCCAAAGCCACGATTATAGGCGTGAGTCACTGCGCCTGGCTGAGAAATAAAGGTTTTATGAGATAATTCTTACCCTCACAAGGAGTGATGTAGTCTGATATTTTCTATTTCATTTTATTCTGTTTTATAATACAGTTGACCCTTGAACAACACTGGTTTCAATTGCACAGGTCCGCTTACATGTGGACTTTTTTCAACCAATCATGGATTGAAAATGAAAATACATTATTGGCGGGAGGTGAAACTCAGTATATGGAGGGCCAAATTTTCCAATACCCAAGTTCTACTAGGCCAACTGTGGGACTTGAGTATGTGTGAATTTTGGTACATGTGGGGGTCCTGGAACCAATCTGTGAATATCCTGAGGGAGGGGTGTATTTTCTTTCTTAATCATTTAATTAAAAAAAACTGCTGACTTTGATCAGCTGAAATATTTTCATCTCTCCTTATGAATTGCAACCTACAGTTTGAAAAACACTGTTCTAGCCTTCGATATACTACAGTTTATTCCCCTATTTTTGGGCATTTGGGTTATTTCCAGAAATTGTTTTCTCTGTCTTCCATCTCTTTCCTGACCTCTTTAATTCCTTCTTTCTTTTTCTTTTAGTTATCACAGAAAGTACAACACCAAACAGCTCATGTATTTAGTAGTTTACTTTTGTCGAATTATTCCTAAGAATGAAATTACTAGGGTAAACTTTTTTTTAAGGTATGGCTCTTTATATTTGCACTTAATTCATTTATTTATTTTAGGCTGTAGTGCAGTGATGCCTTCATAGCTCACTGCAGCCTCAAACTCCTGGTCTTAAGCGATCCTTCAGCCTTGACCTTTCAAAGTGCTGCTGTTACCGACGTGACTTGCCACACTAGGCCCTGATATTTGCACTTTAATAGGGAATAATTTCTTCCGCTAGAGGGCTGAATGGCTGATCATTGAATGTCAGGCAATTCAGATAGGCGGGTAGGAGACAGGTGGGATTACAATGAAGAGAGACCTTTATTCACAAATATCAAATAAGCACCTACGAAAAGCTAGGCAGGATAGTACTGTGGGAGAATGATAAGAGTCAGAAACCCTGGATATCAGTCTCAACTTTGTCATTTGCCCATTTTGTATCCTTAGGCAGCTGTGTGAGTGAGCCTTAGTGATAGCTCTAGAGTGTTGTGAATAGTAAATAAAATAGCACACTACTGCAAAACATTAGTTATTGTTTTATTACTACTAACTCTATTCCTAAGGCTAACTCTGTACACAGCTCTCCTAAGGAAAATTATCTTCCCCATTTATTCAGTATGGGCATCAGAGAAAGAAAATTTGGCAGATATTAGCTCTTAGACAGTTTACTGTGTATCTAAAAACCAAGAACAATTCTCAACTCAGAGATTAGTGACACCAGAGACACTAGCTTCTGCTGCTTGTCTCTGAAGCTCCTCCATGCCCAACCTTGGGCTATTGATCTGAAGAGCTAATGGTAGAATGAAGTTGAAGAGGTAATACAACAGGAAACAAAAGGAAACCACAAAGCCCTCTAGGTACAGCCTTTCTGAGTAGGTTGGAGGGATATCTGAATTTTTTTCTCTTTTATATTTTGTCTTTGTCTTAAAACCGTCATGTTCTGGAAAAATATAGTTTATTTTACCTTATAGTGTAGCTTTATTATGAGGATTCTAATAAATGTGGCCTGTGTTTATCTAGGGTAAATCCTAATTTATTTCACTGCCAGGAGTTATTGAGGGTTTCTGATGCAAGTTTGACATCTTCAGTTAATTGAAGAATAGATCTTTTTGCCTCAAACCAGCAAACCCTCATTGGGAGGACAAATAGATTTTAAGAGTTCAAATAGAGTCAATTCCTGATTTCTCCAGGGGTTGACTACTTTGTGGATTATTCAGCTTCTACTTTTCCTATTGCCTTCAAGTTACTCATTATTTCTTTATTAGTGACTTTACTCTTTGTTTACATTGGAAAAGATGATTTTAAAAAAGGATACACTTCAAACAGTTGGAATTTCCTATCTGTTGTATTGTTCTGATTAAAAGAAAAGGGAGTTATAGTGGAGGTGGAAACTATTACCCAAAATGAGGCATTGGTGAATGTCAGTTATCTCTTGAAGGGTATAGGTGAAAACTAAATGAGATAATGACTGTAAGGTGCCTGGTTTATGGCCTGATGAACAGTGCTATTTTCATCCCCTAGCTGGAAAAAGAAATAGAAATATCACTACAAACAGATATCTGTATCTTCATTTCTTCTTTGTTCTTTTATCTTTTCCCTTTAGGCCTATATTTACTAATGAGTACTGTTAAAATTCCATTTTGATGCCCGATCGCATAGCCTATACCTCAAAAACAAAGGTTTCTAAACTCATTTTGGTTTTTTTGGCCCAGCAATGCCACAGGAACCCTACAGAAATTCTCCTAAGGTGACTTAGACAAGGAGGTTCCCTGAAGTATTGTTCATTGTAGTGAAAAGTTTGTTGATAGAGGAACAGATAAATCAAACAGATAAAGCAATTATGACCAATTATTGCGTAACTGTTAAAAAAATGAAACAGAGGTGTATATGCCAACATGGATAGATCTTCAAAACATAATTTTGAGTAAAAATTTTAAGTTGCCAAATTATGGAAATAGTGATTTGTAGTTTATTAAATAAACCACATATCATTTTATAGTTGTATTGTTAGGAATAATAATGTCCTTGGGCCAGGATATACATTTCTGTAAATAGCATATAAAAATAGTTTGTAAGAATGCATATTCAATTTATGATACAGATTGCTGTGGTAAAGGGAACTAATAGGAGCGGTGTAGACTCTAATTTTATCATATTGTCTTAAATTTCTTTTTAACAGAAAATTTGTAGTTCCCCAAACAGATATTCAAATGAAGAGACAGATATTCACAGGAAAAACTCCTAAGTTTCCTTTAATAATGTTCCTATTTCTGTCAGTATTATCATTTTCCAGATTACCTGGACCCAAAAATCTTTGATGATTTTTGATATTATTCTGCTTTTCTTAACCTCTTTCAGTATTTCATTCAATGATGTTCCTTTTTCCAAAATGTACCTCAGATCTGGACCTTTCCTTATATTTTAAATATCACTATTCTAATTCACAAACTTATTGCCTGTGTTAGTCAGGCTCACTGCAGAAAACTTAAGTTGTGTAATTGAGGAAAATTTAAGGGATTCTTTTAAAAAATATGCATTATTATTAACTATAATCACCAGCCTATGCAAGATATTGCAAAATCTTATTCCTCTTGTTTAACTAAAACTCTGCATTTGACAGACATCTCCTCTTTCCTCATTCTACCCTCCCAGGCCCTGGCAACCACCATTCTATATTCTGCTTCTGTGAATTCAACTGTTTTAGATTCCACATGTAAGTGAGGTCATGCGGTATTTGCCTTTCTGTACTTGGGTAATTTCACTTGGCATCATGTCCTCCAGGTTCATCCATGTTGCAGCAAATGACCGGATTTCCTCCTTTTTTTTTTTTTTTTAAATAGCTTAATGGGGCCGGGCGCGGTGGCTCAAGCCTGTAATCCCAGCACTTTGGGAGGCCGAGATGGGCGGATCACGAGGTCAGGAGATCAAGACCATCCTGGCTAACACGGTGAAACCCTGTCTCTACTAAAAAAAATACAAAAAACTAGCCGGGCGAGGTGGCAGGCGCCTGTAGTCCCAGCTACTCGGGAGGCTGAGGCAGGAGAATGGCGTAAATTCGGGAGGCGGAGCTTGCAGTGAGCTGAGATCCGGCCACTGCACTCCAGCCTGGGCGACAGAGCGAGACTCCGTCTCAAAAAAAAAAAAAAAAAAAATAGCTTAATGGTATTCCATTGTGTATATATACCACATTTTCTTTCTTTATTCATTCATTGATAGACACATAGGTTTATTCTATATCTTGGCAATTGTGAGTAATGCTGAAATGAACATGGGAAATGCAGGTATGTCTTCAATGTACTGATTTCAATCCCTTTGAATATATACCAGAAGTGGGATTGCTGCATTTTATGGTGTAAAAGGACTGTATATATGTCTGAGCATAGAAAAAGAAGCAAAGGGTGATAGAGGCTGATGATAGGAAAACTTTTAGTTCTGGAAAGGTTAAAGGAAAAAAATATTACATTGGAGAATAGGGGAATTGGTAGGGGTTGGGAGGAGAGAGAGAGAGAGAGAGAGAGAGAGAGAGAGAAATTGAGATTTACTAGTATCCTCTAGATCTTCCACCTTTAGTAGAGGACACCAACCTGAGGTGGCCCAGCAGGGAGGGTATCTGGAGAATACGGACCCTGACCTCTCTCTCTCCTCTCTCCTTCCTGATTCCCTGTGAGTGCATTCTGCTGGATAACCTCTCTGGGAAGCTAAAGAGAGGTGCACTGCTGCAGACTCCACAGATCACCTGTTGGTGCACAGAGCAGGATGAAGGGTGGTGAGGGGATCTGAAGGGCTGTATTAGTCCGTTTTCATGCTGCTGGTAAAGATATACATGAGATGGGGTAATTTATAAAGAAAAAGAGGTTTAATTGACTCACAACTCCATGTGGCTGGGGAGGCCTCACAATCATGGCAGAAGGTGAAAGGCATGTCTTACATGGCAGCAGACAAGAAAGAATGAGAGTCAAGCATAAGAGGAAACTCTTTATGAAGCCATCAGATCTTATAAGACTTATTTACCACCATGAGAACAGTAAGGGGGAAACTGCCTGCATTATGCAGTTATCTCCCACCAGGTCCCTACCACAACATGTGAGTATAATGGGAGCTACAATTCAAGATGAGATTTGGGTGGGGACACAGTCAAACCATATCAAGGGCTAAATGAAAATATGCAGCATGCTGTCTCATCTTCTCGTATCTGGACTTCTGAAAACTTAGATATAGGATGTAAAGACAAAAACTTAGGTTAACCAGAGTAAATTTTCCTGTCAAGTAAACTCTGTGTTATCATTAAAATGAAAAATTTGAGAGGGAATTGGAGGGTCTGTTTTTGCTCTTTGAAATTTTCTAAGTATCGGTGGTTGATTTCTTCTATCAGCTGTTTCCAGTTGTGTGATATGAAGCAACTGGTTCTTGGCCTGGGTTCAGTTTTCTTATCTGTAGAGTGGACATAATCATAGTGGTTTGTCTAAGGACCAGATTAAATGATTTATGTTCAGTTCCTAGCACAGCACCTGTTACATAGTAAATGTACCCATTAAATGTTGGTATTTACTCTCCATTGGGGTGAAAATTATTCTCCAAGCCTAAGAAAGTCAAGCTTCAATTACTGTGCTATTCAAAGCAGAAATCACTCATCACTAATGACAAATACAAGAAGAGAGATAGAATATCAAGGAACATTCTAGGACTTGCCAACATCTTTCATTTTTGCTTATCCATTTCACCACTTTCTTCATGTTCCAGCAAAGAATTCCCTCCATTTCATAAAGACTTCACTGAGTTCTGCAGCCATGCTGAGCTTCATATTTGAATTCCTACAGTATTCCTTTTAGAAGCCAAGCACTAGATTGTGTGGTTATAAATCATCTAATATGGACCTCCTGTTATAAAAAGTAAATATATTTCTATCTACCCAACTAGCTCAGAAGCTTTTTGAGGGGAAACATAATCTTTTTTTTTTTTTTTTAATGCTTAGAAGTGTTGGCTGAGCGCAGTGGCTCATACCTGTAATCTCAGCACTTTGGGAGGCCGAGGCAGGCAGATCACTTGAGGTCAGGAGTTTAAGACCAGCCTGGCCCACATGGCGAAACCCCATCTCTACTAAACATACAAAAATTAGCGAGATGTGGTGGCAGGCACCTGTAATCCCAGCAACTTAGGAGACTGAGGCAGGAGGTTGCAGTGAGCTGAGATTGTACTACTGCACTACAGCCTGGGCGACAGTGAGATTCCATCTCAAATAAAAAAAAAAAAGAAGTGTCTGTTCATCTATCTATTTTTCCTTCTGTCTCTTAATCCTTTCCTCTCTCCTTTTCTCCGTTTCTTCCTTCTTCCCTTCCTAATTTCTCTCCTTTCTTCTCTACTCTTTCATTCACCCTATCAAATAAGCTACATTAATTTATGAAGCACCTATCAAGTACTGTGCTACTGGTGCAAGGACTCTGACCTTGTAGAACTTAAGGTACAGTTGGAGAGATAGAGTACATGAATAAATTAACCATAATCATAATTGTTTCATATATAATACTATGCAATATAGAATACAGGAAGCACTGTTAGAAAATTTCAGTTGAAGACCTTTGCATATTTAGACCTTAGTAAGATAAGCTTTGAATAATGGACAAGGCCTCAGCAAAGAAAGCTTTGACAAATGGCTAGAAATTGAGGTGAGAAGTTACCCTCACTACTGGCTAAGTGAGGAGTGGATGAAGACAAAGGAAGACTGGACTCTATCATTACTGCTGGTATGGGGTTCCAGGGATAGACACAGCAGTAAGGTTAGCCTAGAGGAACTTATGTTTTGGCTAATAAGGGTTTCTTGGAGGCCACTTTTGTACTAATCTTTTTATCGTAGCTTTCCAGATAAAACATCTTCTAGTATTAAACTTTTTCTAAAAATGCTTATTGACATCGCTTACAAGCTCCTGATCTTTCAGAATCAAGTCTTCATATAGATTTAATGACATTAAGAAGAATATTCCAGATTATGTTATGCAAGTGATATAGTTTGGCTGTGTCCCCACCCAAATCTCATGTTGAATTGTAGTTCCCATAATCCCCACATGTTGTGGGAAGAACCCAGTGGGAGGTAATTTAATCATGGAGGCGGTTACCTCCATACTGCTGTTCTCTTGGTAGTGAGTGAGTTCTCATGAGATCTGATGGTTTTATAAGGGGCTTCCCCTTTTGCTCAGCACTCTTTTATTCTCTCTTCTGCTGCCCTGTGAAGAGATACCTTCCACCATGATTGTAAGTTTCCTGAGGCCTCCCCAGCTGTGTGGAACTGTAAGTAAATTAAACCTCTTTCCTTTGTAAATTACCCACTCTCAGGCAGTTCTTTATAGCAGTGTGAGAGTAGACTAATACAGTAAATAGCACATTTTAAGTAAAACTCATATTTTCCACCTTTCTGAAAAAAATTGATAGTAGAGTTCTGTGGATCCACTATAGAACTATAGCTCTATGAAACAAATCAGAGTAAATAGCATATCTGTCACCTCAAATAGTTATCAGTTCTTTGTAGTGAGAACACTTAAAATCCTCTCTTTTAGCTATTTTGAAGTGTACATTATTATTAACTGTAGTCACCTTGCTGTGCAATAGAATACCAGAACTTATCTCTTCTATCTAACTGTAACTTTGTGCCTATTGACTGCCCATCTTCTCCACCCCCAGCCTCTGGTAACAACCATTCTACTCTTTACTATAAATTTGACTTTTTTAGATTCCATGTATAAGTGAGATCACATATTTGACTCTGTGCTTGACTTATTTTACTTAACATAATGCGGGCCCTCTAGGTTCATCTATATTGTCATAAATGACAGAAGTTACTGTTGTGTTTTTTAAGGCTGAATAGTGTTCTATTGTGTATATGTACCACATTTTAAAAATGTATTCATCCATTGATGGACATGAGTTGTTTTCATATCTTGACTATTGTGAATAATGCTTCAATAAACATGAGAATGCAGACATCTTTTTAACATACTGATTTCAATTTCTCTGGGTATATACCTGGTAATGACATTACTTGATCATATGGTAATTTTATTTTTAGTATTATGAAGATCCCCCATACTGTTTGTATCAATTTATAATATCACCAACAGTGTATAAAAGTTCCCTTTTCTTCACATCCTTGGCAATACTTGTTATATTTTATCTTTTTAATAATAGCTTATCTAATAGATATGAGGTGCTATGTCACTGTGACTTTAATTTGCATTTCTCTGATGATTAGAGATGTTGAGTATTTTTATATGTCTGTTGATCATTTCTATGTCTTCCTCTAAGAAGTGTCTATTAAAGTTCTTTGTCTATTTTTAAATGGGGTTGTTTGTTTTCTTGTTATTGAGTAGTTTGAGTTCTTGATATATTTTGAATATTAGCCTATTATCTGGTATATGATTTGCAAATATTTTCTCTCAATTCGTGGGTTGTCTCTTCACTCTATTAATCATGTCCTTTTAGTTTGATGCAATCTCATTTGTTTACTTTAGCTTTCATTGCCTGTGTTTTTGGGGTCATATTCAAGAAATCTTTGCCCAGACCACTGTCATGTAGCTTTCCCCCTATGTTTTCTTGTGGTCGTTTTGTAGTTTCAGGTCTTAAATTAAGTCTTTAACTCATCGTGAGTTGATTTTTGTGTAAGAGTGAGATAGGGGACATTTAAATATTATCTGTGGTTTTTCAAGCACAATTTATTGAAGAGACCATCTTTTCCTCATTGTGCATTCTTGGCACCTTTGTTGAAAATCAATTGACTGTAGACATGTGGGTTTATTTTTGGGTTCTCTATCCTATTCCATTGGTTGATGTGTCTGTTTTTATGCCTGTACTATGCCATTTTGATTATTACTACTTTGGAATATATTTTGAAATCAGGTAGTGTGATGCCTCCAGCTTTGTTCTTTTTGGTCAAGATTGCTTTGGCTATTTGGTGTCTTTTGTGGTTCCGTATGAATTTTAGGAATTTTTTTTTATTTCTGTGAAGAATTATGTTAGAGTTTTGATAGGGATTGCATTAAATCTGTAGATTGCTTTGGTTAGCGTAGACATTTCGATAATACGAATTCTTCCAATCCATGAACATGGGATATCTTTCCATTTATTTGTGTCATTTTCTATTTCTTTCATCTGTGTTTTGTAGTTTTCAGTATACACGTTTTTTACTTCCTTAGTTAAATTTACTCGTATGTATTTTTTTGTGCCATTGCAAGTGGGATCATTTTCTTAGTTTCTTTTTTCAGACAGTATGTGGTTAGTGTATATAAACGCTACTGATTTTTGCATGTTGGTTTTGTACCCTGCAACTTTACTGATTTTATCAGTTCCAGTAGGTTTTGGGTGTGGAGTCTTTAGAATTTTCTATATAAGATCGTGTCCTCAGCAAACAGATAATTTCAACTCATATTTTCCTATTTGGATGCATTTTGTTTCTTTCTCTTGTCTAATCACTCTGGC
Source organism: Papio anubis (assembly GCF_008728515.1). NCBI lineage: Eukaryota > Metazoa > Chordata > Mammalia > Primates > Cercopithecidae > Papio > Papio anubis. The sequence goes on from NC_044977.1 coordinate 60,814,170, forward strand.
TAGGACTTCTAGTAGTATGTTGAACAGAAGTAGTTAGAGTAACCATCTTTGTCTTATTCCTGATCTTAGATGGAAAGCCTTTGACTTTTCACTGTTGAGTATAATGTTAGCTGTAGGCTTGTCATATATGGCCTTTGTTGTGTTGAGGAACATTTCTTCTGTATCTAATTTGTTGAGAGTTTTAATTAAAAAAATATGCTGGCTTTTGTCACATGCTTTTTCTGCATCTATTGAGATGATTTTATGGTTTTTGTTCTTCACTCTGTGAATATGCTGGATCACATTTATTGATTTGTGTATGTTGAACCAAACTTGCCTCCCAGGGGTAATTCTCACTTGATCATCCCACCACAACCTCTTATAATATCTTGCTGGTGTATGGAGGAGTGGGGAGGTGTATAGCAAGGGAGGTTGACGGTTTAAAGTCCACAACTATCTGTTATCATTTAACTCCTGATTTGGAGGCACAGCAGATTATACCCAAGCCACCATTATCTGGATGCTATATCAGGGCAGATCCTTATTTCTTTTTATGCCATCTCATAACTCATGGAGAATAGGCTTTATTTTGCTGTGTTAAGGACTGCAGTGACCAGAGTCTACTTCACTGTCACTAATGGGTTAAAAAAACCTATTTTCTGAGGCCCTAGTACATCAGATGTGAAGTGAATGCTACAAATCTGCTTAATGAGTCTTGAATGTTAACAGTGTATTGGCATATTTAAGACAAATTGCAATGGTCAGAAATTCCTTTGTGGCTTCTTCTCACGCTTGTGAATGGAAGTAAGTTAACTCTATGGTTTTCTGGCAGTTTTAATCTTTAACTTTTTTTCCTTTTGGTTTGAAACCATGAAGGATGATTATCTGCAGAATGCCTCTCGGCAGATGGAGGAAACATCCCAAAGGTCTCAAAGTAAAATCCTATACCAATGTTTAGCTAGCATGATTATGCAGTTTCCAGGGGGAAAATATTGTGCATAAAAATATGGTGATATTTATCACAGAAAAAAATAGCATACATTTAGAGTCTCAGAAAGCTTTCAGAGGAGACAGCTTCTTTTGCTTTTGAGAGCCATTAATCATTGCCACACAGAGGGCATTTCTGATGTCTGGAGATAGAAGTATACAAGAGAAATACACTTAAGAATCCTCTTTGAAATAAAACAAGATTATAAAACAAAATGTAGGTGGGGCACATAATTTTTCAGGCTCTACCACATTTTAATATATCATGTTGTGTGTCATAGTATGTGTCTATAGCCTTGAAATGTTTATGTATGCTGGTCCTGAACCTACCTTGTTAGAGATATCAATGGACTTAGAAACATACTTGCTTCTAAATATTTAGTATATTTTATAGTTTTGTTGATCCTCTGAAGAGATGTCTGTAAGAATGGCCTCATGCTGCTAGGCCATTCAGTTTCTATCTGATGCTCTACTACTGAGTTATTCTGATGTCCCAGTACTTGTCAGTGAACTTTAGCATTAAAGATAAAAGCAGTATGAAGCAATTTTGGAGGAAGTTTTGTAGTCTCAACCCTGACAGGAAGATAAGTTATTCTTCTGGGCATTTCAGCAGAGACATTGTTTTGAAAGGCAAGGGGCCAGAGAAGGCCTGAAAAATCATAGCCATTGTTTCTGACAGTAGTCAGGGTGTTGATCAGATTAAGCAAGACCAGCAAGCTGTGTCTTGAGAATTCTTAGGCGCGTGTCTCTTTTTGTGTATGCCATACCAACTTCAGGCCCTTGACTATTGTCAATCTGATGGATAGCTGGAGCTAAAGCTTTAGGTCCAAGGACAGCTGGATGTAAGAAAGGGTGGTACTCTTGAGAGAACGCTGGTTAATCTATGCCTCTTAAACAGGGTTTGTAGAGGTTTTGAAAGCCACAGACTAAATGTGGCACATTGTCCTGGAGAGTCTTTACTAGAGATTTTGGGGGTGAAAAATCACCTTTCTTGATATTAAAAGGAAGAACACATGCATTGTGAATTGGGAGGCAAAAAATATATGAATTTTTAATATAAAACCAGAGGGTTTTTTTTTTTTAGAAGACAGGGTCTCACTATGTCAACCAGGCTGGAGTGCAGTGGTGTGAGCTCGGCTCACTGTATCCTCTGCCTCCCGGGTTCAAGCGATTCTCCTGCCTCAACCTCCCGAGTAGCTGGGATTACAGGCACCTGCCACCGCACCTGGCTAATTTTTGTATTTTTAGTAGAGATGGGGTTTCACCATCTTGGCCAGGCTGCTCTTGAATTCATGACCTCATGATCTGCCTGCCTTGGCCTCCCAAAGTGTTGGGATTACAGGCGTGAGGCACCATGCCCAGCCCAACCAGAAGTTTTAAAGAAATAATAAACTTATAATAGGTATATTTAGGTTGACTCCCCAACCCTTATCTCAGTGAATAGGTGAAAATTCTAGTTTACTTCTGTGAGCCCTCTTTTGGACATTTTGAGCAATTAGATACAATTTTTCATGAACCCAGAAATTTTCAAACATGTCTTGTTGAATAAACCAGAAGTTTTAATAATGAAATTTGAAGTTGAAAATTGTTAGTCCACAGGCTGAATCTGACATACTGGCTAAATCTAATCAACAGACACATGCTTGGTTGGATCCATGCTATGTTACTTTTTTCATTTAGTTGCTAGGAATAAAATTCCTCCTAATAATCCAGTTTCTCTTTAAAGATAAAAGGGAAGATTTGAGAACACGGAGCCTGTTCTCTTGCATAACAGGACTCAATTAGAGCTAAATAGTGCCATTCCTTTCACATAGTAGCTCACCCCGGTTCCTACCCAGCCCACTTCCCTCACTATGTTACCTGCCTGATTGCTGTGCACATTTCCTTTTGTGACCCTCAACTTCAGCTAAGATATCACCAGAGTTTTTCTTGCTTTATCTTTACAGATTCATGTCTCCTCCTAATTTTGGTTATGTGTCTTTCTGATGACCATGGCTATCATGATAATCTGTAAAGAGATTTAGATTCCTTCGGATTCTGTGGACTAGTCCTTACTTAAGTATTGATTTCACCTGTATACAGAGAAGCTGCTCTGCTCAATGGCTGTCTGAAGACTGAGTCCATAGGCTAATGTCTGCTGCGTTGATATCAGGGACCTACAAAAGCTGCCCATTTCTACTTTTCACCCACTCTTTGACTGGGTGAAGGTAATCCTTTAAGTTGTTATCATTCATTTTAAAACTTATTGCGAATGAGGCAAGCAACAACTTTGTTATGAGGAGCAAGTATAGAGAACTTGATTGCTTAAGAGCTACAGTGTGGGAGAAAGATCCTTAGATAGGGAATTAGGGTCCTTGTGTTGCAGTCCTAACTCTGTACTTACTGGAAGTTCTCAGGCATGATGACCAGCTGAGTTGGTGATGCTCAGCTTTCTGTTCTGATTTGGATGTTGTATTACCTGCCTTGACTATCTCACAAGCGTATTGAGAAACTCAAATGTAGCAATTTAAGTGAAATAGGTTAAAGACCATACAATCTGAGATATCTTGTTTATATAGAATTCTAAATCGGTGGGCTATGCCTAGTAATTCTCTTTTCTCTGTGACCACCATAATCCCATACAGTTAAGTGCTTAGTATTTATTTTACCAGGTAGTGATGTAGTTTCTATTTTTAAAGACTGAAGAGAAAAATCAATTAGAAAAAAATGTGTCTTTATTGGCTGAGTTGGGCCTTAAAATGATAAGAGTATTTTGCTTTCTCTTGTTCAGTGAATACCAGAGTTATCTACCACTAGCCCTAAACAAGAAATAATAGAGTTATATAAAAGTGTGTTTGATTTTTACAGGCTTAGAGGTCACTGGGACCAGGTTTATATTCATTTTTTTGTTAACACTATTTTTCTTTCATGCACTGTGGATTTGTGAGGGTTTTTTTCCTTTCAGGCAGTCAGGAATATGAATTTGTTTTATATTGATCTGCTTATAGTAGTTGGTGTAACAGCATCTTGTAGCAGACATGCTGCTGGTCGTATCTCATTTTACCTTTTATAAAAATCTTAGTGTTTCTCGTCAGTGGCAGAAAACATCAATGTTTCTCCTTGAACAATGCTGAACAAGTCATTTGATGTTTCCTGGCTTGGCTCTTAAATCTTGTGTGGTGTGGATTACAAAAAAAAGAGACATTGGGGATTCTATCATCAATCTCATTCTTCAGAGCTTTCAAAAGAAAACTTTGAACGGCACTAGATTTTCTGCAGCTATGGAGGTTTCTGGCATTTTACATTCATAGAGATGAGTTGCACAATAATCCCTTTCAAAAAGAAAGCAGAACTCCATTTGTTCTGTTGCTTATGGTGCCCTATGGTCAGAGTTTTAAAAACTGTTCTGGAGTTTAAAATATAGAGTTTAGGACCATAGATCGAGTCTACCCTGTAAAAAATCATTTCTTAAAAATTTCATTATTCCTTTGAATAAGCCAAGACATTATTAAGAGACTTGTATTTTAGAGCGATCTATCCTATATAAATATTACACTGTAGGTGATACAGAAATTATCTATTTCTATTTAGAAATGCCTTACTAACCATCAATACTTCATTCAGCATTCATTTTTCTCTTTATAACATCACTGCCAATTGATCGTTAGGTTTTATGTTTCTTGAAGTGTGTTCTGTAGAACACTGGTTCCATGAGATGCCTCCTCAAAGTAGGATTCAGTGGTGAAGTAAGTGTTAGCATGACTTGGAGTCAGCCTACATCACGATCCCTCTCCTTTGAACATAGTTCCCTTTTCTCTTTGTGATATTAGTGAGTAGTTGGTTTTGGGACCAAGGAGAACTGGTCCTGTAAGTATTATATTATTATAATACTAGCTATAAGTATTATATTATTATAATACTAGCTATAAGTATTATATTATTAACAGCCTTTTGTCTCACTGACATTGGTTTTGAGCACAGGATGGCACCCCTTCACCATAACTAGGGCATTCTTTATTGTTAAAATTAGAGAGTGAAGGTGGGGTTAAAATTAGAGAGTGAAGGGGGCTGTTAACAATTATGCTTGACAAAAGGCATAACTGGGACTGTGTAGTGTAAACTGGGACTTATGGTCACTCTGTGTTTAATAAGCTTACCTCACCTTCAAAGCCTAGCTCACATCCTAACCTCTCCATCATGACTTCTCTGGTTTCCCCAGTTGGAAGTCATTTTTCACTACACTGATACATATCCTTCTTTGGTAATTATATCATTTACTACCTTGTCTTATATAGTTACTTAGGTACGTTCCATTTCTCCCCTAGTAAGCCATAAATAGATGATCTGCATTTATACCATCTTTCTATCTCCAGTGCCTATTCATATTACCCTGTCAGGAGAAATACCAATAAATATTTGTTGAAAGAGTGAGTGAATGAATAGATTAATAAATGAGCTCAACACAAAAAGTCCGATAGGCTTCTCAACTGTTATATCTTTTCCCTCTTAAAGCAAATCATCTACACTCAAGCTACACTCAAGGTCATTTCATGATGACCCATACCTCATAAACCTTACTTCCTCTAGGCATCTTTGATTGTCTTTCTTATTTATTTTCTGTATCAGTTCAATTTAGGTATCTCTTGGATTCATATCTTCAAAATCCAGGTCCAGAGCCTTACTGTATCATTCTTGAATGTACCTTATTTCGAATCTCTTTCCAATTCCCATTTTGGACATATACCTGCCTAATCTACCTAAAATAGAATTTTAATATTTATCCGCTATCTTATAACTGAAAATACTTTTCAACAGTCCGTAGGCTGAAATTCAAACTCCCGAGTTGGCATTTAAAGCCCTTCATTAACAGAATAATTTACAGATTCCACCTTGCCTTGTTAATTTTTTATTCTTCTTTAGAATTAGTCGTTATCATCTGACTCCTTTGCCTGAAGAAGCAAATTCAAATCTGTTTTTTCCTAATTGTCCAGCCTTGTCCCCTATTGTTTCCCCTCCATATCCTGTACTCCATCTTCCACCAAACCATTTGCAATTCTTAGATTGTTTCTTAAATATCTGTATCTTTGCATGTAATATTTATTCTATCTGGAAAACTTTTTTTGTTTAGTATTTGTATGTTTCTACTCATTCTTTTGGACTTAGAATTCTTACCATCTTTGTGATCTATTTTCCTCATCCTTTCCTTCTCCCCAACCACTGTTAGGTGCTTGCTCCCTGTGTTCCTATTTGCAAAGCTCTGGTACAATGTGTGTCACAGTGAATTATTGATTTGTCAGTTGGTTTCAGATTGAGAGTTTTTGTGGCCAGCATCTTAGTTTTAATTTATTTGTATTTCTTGGGCCTAAGAGTGATTGACATATAACAAGTTCTCTACAAATATTAGTTGATAGTGATATCAATTATGACTAAGCTTATTGAATACTTGCTACGTGGTAGGTATTACCTTGTCTAATTTAATTTAATTAAATCCTCATAACCAATTCCTGAGCTAGCCATTCTAAATATCTCCATTTTATAGGCAAAGAAATTTAAAGGCTCAGAGTGGTCAAGTGGTGACTTACCTAAGGACACACAACTACAAATGACAGAACCAGGATCAGAAGCCATTCTACCAAATTGCAAAGCTCTTTCTTTCAAGCACTGCGTATATTCAGTCATTTCTATCTCTACAAACATTGGCACATTCATGGAATAACTTTCTCCTTGTTTTTTTTTTTTTCCTTTTATCAAAGTTTTTTATATTGTAAGGCACACACCAAAATTTACCTTTCTAACCATTTCTTCCATGACTATATCAGCCTTACTTTCTTATATGTTCACTCACCTGGCCATATGAAGTTCAGTACTTAGGCATGAATGTTTCACATGCAACAATTTTCTTATCAATTCCTTGACTCTCTCTAGACTTGGATTGTGTTCTAAATGACACATTACTCCACCCCCTGATATACACACACACTACAGTTCTGGACACTTAGTAGATCTTAACAAGAATTATTGCTTTTATACTATATATAGTTGGTCACTTTCATTATTTTTCTTGTATGAGTCTCTAGAAGATTGGAGGCAGGCTAGGAATATGACATGGTTAACCAATCTGAAGATTAATCCTTGTCAAGTTTTCTTCACTTAAGGAAAGGCTTAACTACCTTCAACAAAGAGAGAAAGTAAAGCAAAATAAAACTGACACATTAAAATAGTGGTATCAATTGAAGGCATAGATGCTCAATGTGGAAAGGATCCTTTGAAGTCATGAAATTCACCACTCTCTGAAAACAGAAAAGGAAACTGGGGGATACTTGTGCTGTTACTTGCCTTGCTCCAAATCTCCCACTTTAGATGCAAAGCCTGGAGCGAGAGTTGGGATCTCCTGGTGATTTGAAGTCCTGTGCTATCTCTCTTTTGGACAGGGGCTTCTGTGAATTAATGTGCAAAGGGTCAAATGCAAATACTTTGCACTTAAGAGTGTTCCAGACTGGAACCCTGGCCCTGTGTGAGATTGTGCTTTGAACACCACTGTGTGTCAAAGCAGATTATGATAGTGAGCTATGGAACAGGACAAGCAGCCAAGCAGCTCTAAGAGAGGATTAAAGAATTGATTGTTGATAGTTGGCCTATACAATAATACATCAGGCCAAGTAGATGAAGCTGGCCAGGATGTCCAGTGAGGCATTTCCAACCTATTCGTTTACTCCTTGCTGATGTGGCCTTTTGAGAGAAGAGGTGATAACTGGATGACTAAGTGCCTAAATGTATTGCAGCTGTCCTTTGAGGGGGGTCCAAGAATTACTTAATGGTCCCTGGAAGATTCTTTTTTTTTTTTTTTTAATTACACACTCAAAAATACAGTTGAATTGCAATGGGAGCATCCAGAATAATGACTACGCTCTGAACCAGGCTGTGAGCTGTATGTCCTTGTGAGTAAATGATGGTCCCATGCAAGGGCCTCTTACATAACCATTATTACCAGCAAATAGGTTGCACAAACTGGTCCTGCCATGCTGCCAAGTCTGGCAGAATATTTTTTTTCCTTTTGGTTCTAGTATATACTGGTTAATTTCAATAAAAATGAATTTTTGTTGAAGTCATAAAGGGCTATTATCCTATTTGAGGTTGTCTTAAAGGCTGCAACAGGTTCTTTGTCAACAGCGTGACAACCTTGTAATTGTTTAAATGAATATTAGACTTGTACATAAAAAAGAAGTCTTCTGAAGGAAGACACAGGTAAAAGGCAGAAAGCTGTGAAACATTTTTAAAGGTACATTCAATTCCTTGCCACACAGATGCACATACACCCTCATGCACATATACACAAATACAGCTTTATGAAACTATATCCAAGTTAATATTTATGGAGCCACTATCATGTTCAAGGCATCAGATTCCCTGTTACGAGAGGTAAAGGAGTTTGCTGTCTTTTGGGAAGATACCACAGTAAGTCTTCACTTAATGTCAATAGGTTCTTAGAAACCGCAACCCTAAGTGAAACAATGTGTAATGAAACTAATTGATGTAAATAAAAGTTAAGTTTCTATGGCATTTTTCTGGTCACAAAACATCACCAAACTTCTAAATAAAGACCCAAACCCCCCCCCCCTTTTTTTTTTTGACTGAGTCTTGTTCTGTCGCTCAGGGTGGAGTGCAGTGGCGCGATCTTGGCTCATTGCAACCTCCGCCACCTGGGTTCAAGTGAGTCTCCTGCCTTAGCCTCCCGAGTAACTGGGACTACAGGCACGTGCCACCACGCCTGACTAGTTTTTTGTATTTTTAGTAGAGACAGGGTTTCATCATGTTAGCCAGGATGGTCTCGATCTCCTGACCTTGTGATCCACCTGCCTTGGCCTCCCATCACACTTCTACTATTAAGCATTGAAATAAATGTGAACTATGTATATACTTAAGAAAGAATAACAAACATAAGATAATATTTACCCAATTTTTAATGAATCTGTGAGTGACAGTGGTTGTAGTAGTGGCAGGTTAAATCAAGGAATAAATGCAAAGTGAAAATTGTCAGGAGCCCCTCCGACCACCATGCAGTTCAAAAACAGTAACAAATATGGGGGTTTGCTAGGCGCTTTTATACTGCACAGTTTATTGGCAGGCATCTGTGTGTTTACTGTACACTCCACAGATTTTTATTTTACAGTGGTTTATATTTATTCATCCCTTTATTCTTTTTCAACCTGCTGAATTCCAATTCAGGGTCATAGGTGGCTGGAGCCTATCCCAGCAGCTTAGGGTACAAGGTGGGAAATGACCTTGGACAGACCCCATCCCATTACAAGGTGCACTCACACATAGCTGCCTTTATTCTGAGTGGGACAACTTAGACTCACCAGTTCACCTGACATGCACAGCTTCGAAATGTGAGAGAAAACCAAAGTACCTAGAGAAAACCCATGCAGACATGGGGGAATGTGCCAGCTCCACACAGACAGTGGACCTGGCTAGGAATTGATTTTTTTTCCCTCTCATCAATTCTATAACAAAACAATGTTGAATGAAGCAGCATTATTCAAGGACCTGCTGTACATGCACTCAAATTACATATCATTCATTAATCTATTCATTTACCAAATATTAATGAAGCACCTGCTATGACCAGGCACTGTGCTAGTGCCGGGAATGCATGGCCAACAAAATCACATGTGGTCACTAGGGTCATAGAGCTCACAGTTTATCGATTTGTGATAGTCTCAAGCCAAATGAATATAAAGATAATTGTGTAACTATCGCTGAAATAAGTGCTCTGAAAGAATGGAACATGGCTCCATGAGTATGTAGATCAAAGGAAACAGTCTGAGATTGCAGTAGTGATCAGCGAATGAAAGAACTCTGAAGCTGAAATTGAAGGACCAGCATGAGAAGAAATGTGATGACTATCTTAAAGAAGATACTACAAAAATATGATGTGATCAATGTGTAGGAAAAATGAAATTTGGGTTGGGGAAGTCAGAAAGACTTTGCTAGAAGGTGGTAGATGAGTCTCAGAGAATGAGTTAGGAGTTGCATAGGTTTGAGACCTTTAGGATCTCTGGTATATCACTTAATGACTACTACATTATTCTTCCTTTGTTCTGCAATTTAGTTTTTTAATCCAGTGCTTTATTTATTTATTCATAATCCCTGAAGTTCCAGGCATATGATAGGCTGTGTGATAGAAGGGCATTGGGAAAATAGACAAAGAATAAGAGCTCACATTCCGGAGAATAAGACCTGAAAACAATGTTCTATATTTTTTATACCCAGTATTTTCCAATTGTTTATTACATATTTCTCTAATAGACCTTATTTCTTAGACCTTATTTCTAAGTAGCTTTCCTTATTTCTCAAGTGACATTCTTCATTCTGTTTTCTAGGCAAGCAGTTTTACAAAGCAGAGCTGGACATTCTGAAGTGTTGCTAATTGTTGAGAGTTGTATTATGAGTAACTGATTACTAATCATAGGGAAAGTATTACATTTTAAGAAAATTTATTTTACAAAATGGAACTGATTCAAGGTCAACCCTATGCAAATACCATGTTCAGTCTAGATCTTGGATGCTTTGTGATAGGAGCAAAAAGGTGGAGTTTCAGAATACATGAGGGAGAATTATACATAATCTGCAGTTCATGTTGTTAGTGCCAGCGTCCACAGTGTGGGTGGCAGCCATAGAAATGTGTGACAGGGGTGTATGTCATCTGTCACACATACCTAGTTGAGAGTCATTGGTGTACTGTGGGCTCCTTGAGAGGATAGTCCGTGACTTAAATTATTATTTTTCTCCCCACCTAGATTGCTACATTCATTTGTCCATATATTCATTCTAATCACGTTCATTCATTCAACACATTTTTTTGTGTGTGTGGTTTTCTCATCCCATTTCTACCTCTCTGGAATTAAAGAGCTTATGCATATTGAGTCAGGTGGGGAAATTGATCCGGATGGCCAATCAGAGACTTGTGCATCTTAAAATCTCTTCAGTAAGGAAGGAACTATGTGCAATAAAGGCAGAAATAATTTTATATATGTCAGGCTCCATCCTAGGTGCTGGGGACTCAACTGTGAAGGAAGCATAAAAAAACACTATTTGTCTTCATGGAAGCTACATTTTAGCTGTGGAGATAGAAAATAAGTAAGTAAAATGAATAAATGAAATTTAAAATGTGCTAGTGATACATATTACAGACAAAATAAAGGAGGAAGGGAGGAGAGGGAAGAAGTAGAGACATGGTGATATTAGTGCTGTTTGTGGTAATGGATGGCTCTTGAAGGCCTTGCTAAGATGATATTTGCATAAAGACATGGAAAAGATAAAGGTGCATAGTAGTTGTTCACAAAACATTTTTTGGGCAAATATATATTGTCTCAGTGTGAGGTGATGTTTATCTGGTGGACCAAGAAGTGAAAGGAATTCAGAATATGATTTTTGCCTATTTCCTAAGGTTGAATGTCAATATCATGGCATTGTAAAAAGCAGACTGGTCTTACCTGAGTATGGAGAGTGGAAGGAATAGATGGAGGAAGGAATGGTCTGGCACAGGTTTAAGGAAGGAAATCATGGAAGTAAATCAGAGGTGTCCAAAGAGAATACTCACCTGAGTTCAGAGGCTACCTGGATCCCCATCTTCTCAGTGGAGTCAAAGTATATATCTCACTGACTTATTAGCCTACTCAGGTTATCATTTTCTTCCTTAGACCATAATTCTGCTTAGGAAAAATTGTATTATGCCTTCTTAGAATCAAATAGGAGTGTGCCTTTTTTTTCAAATCAAGCTCTCAATCATTAATTTCTCTTCATAAACTTTTTCAGGCTGTTAACAAAAATAAATTATCAGTAATTGCTGGGAATGGCTGATTTATCTGGGATTGTCACTGAAGTATAAAATGCAATTTAGAATCTCATGATTATTATTACATTTCATTCACTAAATATGTGACCTTCTAATTTAGAAATTTAAGATGCATATTACGTAAATATTAAAATTGTGCTGTTTTAATTGTAATTATTTTTTTTCCAGTTTCCTTTTAATTTGATTATATAATATTTTGTTTGATTGGTATTGGGGGCTGCGGTGGGGAAGTAATGGCCATTTCTCCTACTGTCTTCCATGAAGCCAGACATCAAAGAGACTTCTAAAACTGTAAAACAATGTGATTTTTCGTACTATTTTACTTTTTGGAAAGATATAGTTTAATTTTTAAGAATCCTCAGGCCAAAAAGTTTGAGAACTACTGGTTAGAGGTCAAGAATATGGACACCGAAGTTAGATTGACTGCCTGTTACTGAGCTTTAGGTGACCCTTAGCAAGTTATGTACCTGCGCAGTGCCAGATACTCCACCTGTAAGATGGGAATGGTCATCTTACCTATGTCATATGGCTATTTTGAGGTGTAATTGAAAGAAGGCATGCTGCATAGTAACTATTCAGTAGATATTTGGTATTATAACTTGCCCAGCTCTATGTCTGTGAGATCAGAAAGCTGAGGCAATCAGATTAAATATCTTGGTTGAGGTCACACAGAGAGTCAGTGTCAGGACTTGTCTTCTGATTCTCACTACCCCACATTGACTTTCCAGTACCTTTATCAGCCATTGGCTCCAAAGTTGCTCAGAGCCATAGAATCATTATTTAGTGATTGTTCTTTGGAAACTAAAGGGGGGAAAAGATCTTTTCTATTCGATGTTTTTTGGGAAGTTAAAATGATGATAGTACTTTGTATTAGTCTGTTTTCACGCTACTGGTAAAGACATACCCAAGACTGGGTAATTTATAGAGAAAAAGAGGTTTAATGGATTCACAGTTCCACATGGCTGAGGAGGCCTCATAATCATGGTTGAAGGCAAAAGGCATGTCTTACATGGCAGCAGACAAGACAGAAATGACAGCCAAGTGAAAGGGGTTTCCCCTTATAAAACCATCAGATTTCGTGAGACTTATTCACTACCATGAGAACAGTATGGGGGAAACCGCCTCCATGATTCAGTTATCTTCCACTGGGTCCCTCCCACAACATGAAGGTATTATGGGAGCTAAAATTCAAGATGAGATTTGGGTGGTGACACAGCCAAACCGTATCATAGTTCTAGTTCATTATAACTGTATGACATTTACAGTTCTCTAACCACTTGCAATCTGATTATCTTTATCCGTATAAGATAAGCAGAGCAGGTGATTTTGTCTCCATCTAATAGATGAGGAATTCTGGTACTCAGGGAAGGTTAAATGACTTGCCTAATATTTCATGACAGATCAGGCATGAGATACCAGGTCTTCTAACTCCTTTGTGTTGTGTTATGCAGCTGTTCAGTATTGTAAATATTATCTAATCCAACCTCTTAATTCCACAGAGGAAAATAAGTCCCAGAGAGGTGAAGTGACTTTCCAAGGGCACAAAAGACCGGAATAAGTTGGAGAAGAAGTTAAAATAATAAATGTGGGGTGGGGATTATTTTATTTCTTTGTTAGAGGTTTTAGTTTACCCTAGTTTAATGATAATAATTATGGTTTTTTTCTGATTCTAGGTGTATAAACACTGCAGGGCTATAGTTTTAGTGGTTTAATTATCATGATTTGGGTAATGTATATTTTGCTTAATCAGCCAGGTTGTTTAATGACCCTTGTTCTTGTGTTCTCTGTGTTTAAAACCCCAGCCTTATTGTGTTGTGGATCTTGTTGGAGGCGATTGGCTTTAACTTGCACCAGGGGATACATAGATTGCTTCTCAGGACTGAGTTTCACTTCAGATATTTGCAAATTTCAGTTGTACACACTTTTCATGCTAGACTCGGTGGTCTGAGTGTTTATTCTTTTTTTTGAGAGAGGGAGGAGGAAAGGAATGATTGATATCAATATCAAATCATGGGAGTATTGTCTATTTTTGTAGGAAAGATGTGTAGTATAATGTCAAGAAGGCAATATTTTTGTCTACTTTTGGGCTTTATATTAAAACAACTGCATATATCATGTTTGTAGTTCTTTGGTTAAAAGAAAAGGGCAAAGTAGAACAAAAAACACTAAGTCTTTGTAGCATTATTGTTTTTTTCCATGAGTGCCATATGACATCAGTCTTGTCCAGGGTGGTCTAGGAGAAGGAGAAGGGGTATGGAAATGATTGAATGACTGGAAGAATGAATTTTTGTTTTACTTATGTTTCTCAAGACTTTAAGACTGTGTGTGACGAAAGGGACTATTCACAATTTAACAAGACATTTGGGTATCTCTTGCAGGCTAGTAATTTGATGCCTCTTTGAACAGATGTACTTAATAGTTTGTTCGTTTAGAGGCAAGTTTGAGTACTCTATGGGGTAGGGATGAAGAAAGATCACCACTGGTGGAAGCTCTCAACCTCATCTCTATTGTCTAAGCTCTGGTCCCCAAATTTATATTCTCCCCTCAGCAAAACCAAAACTCTAGGCTCTTCACATCCACCCTCCTTATAAGGCAGTCATCTTGAACTTGCCTTTCTGGGGACTCACACAACACCCAAAGCAGTTTATTAAGTAATTGTTTCCAACCACATATATTTTAACCCTACTTGAAGTACTGGGAAACACATGTTCTTCATCTCGTTATGTTTATAATAACAATTTAGTATCCCAAGACCCATTTTTTTAGCTTTCCGTATTTGATGGGGCCCTGACTACCTAAATGGTTGGCCCACCCTTAATCTGCCTCTGAGTCTGTGATATAGGATGGGTCTTCTATTTTAATATGCATGGAGTAGATAGACATCATTTATTTCTTGAGTAAATGAATCAAGACACATACTATAAAACTTATATTTCATTGACTTGTAGTTGCTGGAAGATTCAAGATGGTCTGTTTGAAACTTGACCCATTATGTTGAAAACTGGGAAAGATGTAGAATTGGCACTTCTGAGGGATGATGGTCCTCTCCTCATCTTTAAACAAGATAATCACACAATGTTTTTTCTAAACTCTAGGAATTGTAACCATACCCTTTTGCAAGATACAAAGAACACTATCACGAATTATTTACCAATCTTTGAAATAACTTTTTTTTAATATTAAGGATAAGGTAATCATCTTCCCAATTTACAGAGTAATATTGCTAATAAACTCAAGAGCAGTTCCATATACCAAAGATCACCCATTGTGCTAAGTGTGAAAATCAGGAAGAAACTTAAATCTTGAGTTTCTTTGTCTTGTATTCTGTCTACTTCAGTTCCTTGCCTTGGTTTTGGAAATGCTTTAGTTCTTACTAATCAAGTAATTTTAGCATATACTCTTCACGTATCCTGTGTCTGAGAAAGTTTTGTTGTATGTAATTTCTCAAGCAGATTCTCTATAGCAGAGGTGAATTATTTCCACATCATTCCATTGGCTGCTGTGACTGCTGAGTGGAGGAACACTCATAGGCAGGTCAGAATCATGAGCTGGCACTTGTTACTGACATTTTGGGAAGTTACAACATTTCTCAAAACATCTACTCCTGAGTAGCCTCCTCTATAGTCAGTCTATTGGGTCCGGTGTTTGAAAAGACCCTTGGCTTTCATGCCACTTGCATTCTCCCGGACTTTACTGGCAGAATAATTAGAGACAAGAAGCAGGGAGTTGTGAATTTGCTCAGGCTCATGAAAGAGGTGCCTTTCTTCCTTTAATGACTTCCAAAGGAGTTAGAGTAGGGGTCAGATGAACAACAAATTCTTTATTACTCCTCTGAATTATATCCATTTAAAAAGTGCCATTTCCTCCATGAACCCTTTTTTCTTTCTTATTCCATCTTGAAATAAACATCATTGTTTTTGTAAAAACTATTCATACTTACTGTAAAATTGAAACAAATCATAAAGTAAAGAGAAAAAGGCAAGAAGCATCCCCAAACCAACCACTCAGAGAAAACACGATAACATTTGGTGAACACCCTAATCCTACAAGGTCCATTTCTAAGCTCCTTTTGACATGCCTGTGTGCCAAAGATGATGTCATATTTGTATTTGTATTTGTGTCTGGTTAATATTTATGTTTTGTCTCTCCCACAGAGTATAAACTCTGAGGATAGGCATGGTGTCACATATATTTTTGTACAGTGTCTAATAAGGCATTACATATTTGGTAGGCTTTCAAATGTATGCTTTAAAATAAAGAAGCCAAATGTATAAGTTCTTCTATAAGACCCTAATTTTTGGATGGAATGTGCTTTCCTTGGAACAGATTGCAAATGGGCGATAGTGGTAGAAGAAGATTGGGGGAATTAGATAAAGTAACAAGGCACACCAACTTTTCTTTGCTTCTCCTGGGTGTTTCATAGTCATGCTGGGGTGCAGCCCATAGGCGCCCTGGTGATGAGCTCTGGTTTGCTGATGTATCCTCATCGGCTTAACTAGAGCTCCTCACAATGGGTATTGAAGGGTGGTGATCAGGATTCAGGGTTTGATTGCTGAACTTCTGCTGCATTTAGGTTCCAGTGATTTTTTAGTAATGTGTGTCTTGGAAAAAGGACAGGGTATTAACTCAAATGTCATGTTTAAAGGGTAGGCAGACTGTCCGTGAGGTTCCAATTGTCTAGCTGCCAACAAAGTTTGAATTACAATATTAACAAGTCATTTGCAATCTCTTAATCAAAAGTGAGGTGTTAGAACAAAGCTGCATCCCAGCAGATGGCCCAGGATTTCATCCTTTTCAGTCTGGGCACATTTATCCATGGGGTGCCCTTTGATCGAGCAGGGGGGCCTGCCATTGTCTCTAATATTCTAGACCCAGGAGACATTTAGATACTTTCTAAATAAATTTCTTAGCACTGTGCTTGGAGGAGGGACTTTTATATATGCACCTCTATCAGGCAGTGCACCAGTCTGGTCGTTTATCTGCTGGGCACTTATTACACAGAAAAAGAGTTTAAACAGACATAGATTTCATCATCTAAAATAGATTGACTTAACTTGGCCTGTTCTGATTGCCTGAGAGACCCTCCTTTTCCATCTTTTATTTTTTCCTAGTGAAATTATACCCATTCTCTCTATAATCTCCTCCAAACAGGATGCAATCTCTCTTTCTCTCTTTTTAAAATGTCTATTCAGTAATAGTTCATAGAGGTAATATTGCACAATGAAAATATGGGTAATTGAGTTGTTTATTAAATAGATTAATAATTTTAAAATGTTTACAATAGGCATTTTAACTCATCTGTTTCACTCCACATCAGCAATCCTTGTCTCAGAACTTTGGTTGTTGCCAGAGTAAATCTGTTGGAACATTTTAAATATAATTTAATTCTATTGATTTTAAAAATTTAACTTTAATTTAATTAATTAATTAATTAATTTTTGAAGCAGGGATCTCACTCTGTTGCCCAGGATGAAATGCAGTGGCATGAACATGGCTCATTGCAGCCTCAACCTCCCAGGCTCAAGCGATTCTCCCAATTCAGCCTCTTGAGTAGCTGGGACCACAGGGTGCATCACCATGCCGAGCTATTTTTTTTGTATTTTTTGTAGAGATGGGGTTTTACCATGTTGCCTAGGCTGGTCTCAAACTCCTGAGCTCAAGCGATCTGCCAACCTTGGCCTCCCAATATGCTGCGATTACAGGAGTGAGCCACCATGCCCAGTCTAACTTTTTTAAAATAATGATTTCAGACATAAAATGTTTTAAAAGTAGTGCAAAGAATTCCCATTATCCTGTCATCAGACTCCCCAAATGTTAATATTTTCCCATATATGCTTGATCAATATCTATCTATATACAGTTTCAAACTACTTGTTGAAGGCATAATCCCTTCAGGACAACTGTAGACAAATACATATACCCTTACATTTAAAGTCATTGTGTTAAGGCTTTTGGTATGTGTTCAACAACAATGGAAATATCACTAACACTATTAGCAGTTAACATTCATAAAGTATGTTGGGCCAGGTATGAGCTTTATATACTTTATCAGTCAGAGTTCCTGATTGTAGATGTTAAACACACCTACAGAATACTTTTGTGGCTGCACCTAGTTGTGTTGGATTGAGTAACCGAAATTATAGGCTAGTCAAGTTCACACATACAATTGACCATTGCCTGTTATTCCAAGTTATCACTCATAACCCTGTGACAGAGGTGTTATTGTCCCATTTTATAACTGAAGAAGCTGAGGTGAAGTAACTTGGCCATGGTCAAATTAATTAGTAAGTAGCAGAAGTACAATCTGAGTCCATACAGTGTGGCTGTGGAGCCTTTCTTCTAAACCACTCTACTGGACTGTCTCCTTAAGAACTACATAACTGGCAATCAGCTTATTTGCAACATCTAAAAGAACTCAGGTGTATAAAGTAAAGAGCTGATGAATGAATTCAACTGCATTAGATAATAAAGTTTACTATATTATAGGAACGGTGCCAGGCAATTAGAATATGACACGAATCTTCCTCTCAGGAAACCCATCTGAGTAGAAGCAGGTAGTGAAGCAGGAAGATGGGTATGTGTATCTACCCGAGGTGAGGCAGAAGGAACACTGATTTGAGGAAAGCAGTGCTCTGAGGTTTAGAAAAATTGGGTTCTGGTCCTGGCTTTGCTACTAGGTAGTGTTCTGTCCTGACCTGCTCAGTGAATGTTACTTTAGGCAACAGCTCTTCTCTGAACTTCAGTTTCTTTATCTGCAAAATAGGAGGCAATAAATAAGTTGAAGTCGTTATGTTAAGAGGCTTGAATTCACCTTTATCTTGACATGTGGGCAGTCACTGGGCTAAACACTTAATATGTATTGAGTCCTCGAAACAATTCTTTTTTTTTTCTTTTTTCTTTTTTTTTTTTGAGACGGAGTCTTGCTCTGTTGCCCAGGCTGGAGTGCAGTGGTGCGATCTCGGCTCACTGCAAGCTCCGCCTCCCAGGTTCATGCCATTCTCCTGCCTCAGCCTCCTGAGTAGCTGGGACTACAGGTGCCTGCCACCACCCCTGGCTAATTTTTTTGTATTTTTAGTAGAGACGGGGTTTCACCATGTTGACCAGGATGGTCTCGATCTCCCGACCTCATGATCCGCCCGCCTCGGCCTCCCAAAGTCCTTGAAACAATTCTTACCAGGTCATCATTATTCCCATTTTTCAGTTGAGCAAACTGAGGTGAGAGAATTTATTTAATGACTTGCTCATGGTCACCAGCTAGGAAGTGAGAAAGTCAAGATTTGAATTCAGATCATGTGGCTCTTGAGTCCAGATTCTTAATATGTGTGTTATACTTCTCTGAAAGACATCAGGAATGTCTTAGTGAAATTTGAATATGTGACCTGCTCCTTTACAAAACCAGTGCTTTAATTCCTGAGCTAAGAAACCTTTAAAATATTTATACAAAATTATCTAGTACAAATATGTGTTTTATATTGTATTCTTTTATTTGTTCCCACTATAAAGATAAGGTATATTACATGTATGTCTGTGTGATTAATGTTAAGTCTATATTTTATTATTTTTCTTCCTTTTTAGAACATTGTTTGGATGCTTAATTAGCAGTAAATGCCTATCAGAAAATGAATAAAAACCTGGATTTTTTCCAGTGTTTTAGATTTGACATCAGATTTTGAAGCAGGGTTCCCAGGTACATTGCATTGGATTCAATTTAAAAAAGAAGAGTTGGTTCAAGTATTATCATAGGTGCAGAAAGTCTGAGATTAGGAGGGTTGGAGATAAACTGGGAGTTGCACCTCACCACCACCTTGGCCCCCGGCTCAAGAGGAAGTGGAAGGCTGCTGAGATGACCATGTGGGTCATAGCCCATTAGACCCCCTTAGGCATACTGAAAAATTAATGGGATAATCTTTTGCTGTCCAGCTGTAGGATTCATTCATAAAAAACTTGAGTTTGAGATCAAAGCAGATGGAATGTACATGTGCATTTGTGCAAGGAACACTGGAGTGATTAGCACTAAAACTGTCAAAACTGGAAGGAAAGAATTGCTGTTTGTAACGTCCACTGAACTAAGGGTAAAAGTGTTCCTCACCGCTTGGAAATACAGGACCTTCTGGGAGTGACTACTCTGTGAAGATCAGTTTGGATTCTGATTGATTTATTATACAGATAAGGACACTGAAGTCCAGAGAGCAGTGCTTTGCCTGAGGTTGCACGCAGGCAGAGGCAGAGACTGGGCAAGAAGATTATGTTCCCTGAGTGTCTTTAGTTTTGAAGGAGACAATATATGTGATTTTGGGAAAGCCCCACAGTTGCTGCAGCTTCAGCTTCTCCATATGTAAGTTTAGAAGATAGGATTAGATCAGAAATGGCATATATATGGCACTGTTGCTGCCACTGTCACCTCCAGGACCCATGCCAGATATCTCAAGTTGCTTATGATCAATATGTGATAACAGCATGTTGAGTACTTAGGGCATACTAGATATTCCAATAAGCACTTCCCATATACTATTTCACTAAATTCTCACAACCAACCTATCAGGTAGATTTTATCAGCCTTAGTTCACAAACAAGAGAACTTAGATATATTTAGAAACTTGCTTAAGTTTGCACTATCAGCAAACAGTGAAGCAGGACTTTGATCCTAGGAAATCTAACCCCAGAGCCCATACTCCTAAGAGCTACGCTGTACTGCTAGGACAGCATATGAGCTTCTGCTGCTCTCTCCTTGTACCCAAAACTTAGGCATGTACCTTATTCTAGTAAACTCCAAATGGTATCAAAACCCTCCTCATGTAACTCCAGGTATCTACTACCAATCGATCATATCAGAATGGGCATGTGAGGTAAACCTTTTTATTATCCCTTGATTAGATTATTTCCAAAGACCCTTCCAACTCTCAGATTCTACTGTGTGGTTTTAAGGATTGAAGCAAGGTGTTAGCTAATAATATTTACAAAACCTGGAATACAGGGTGTTTTGGCTGGCTGAGCTGATGACATGGATGTTGTTACTTCTTGGGCTGATCTTGAATTCATGGTTAGTGTGACAAGGGCTGAAATGAGTGAAATTGCTCATCAGGGACTGTGAGGTAGCTCAGGTAGAACTGCTCTAAAGGTACAGATGACAAAGAATGTCACATAGGAGGAGCAAAAAACCCAGAGAAAACCCTGAGAGCTTCCTGAAACAACATCTTTAGCAAAACATTGCCATGTCTGTGATGGACACCTTCTACAGGGACTCCTTCAAGAGATTTTTAGAGTATAAACTCTAAGTCCACACTACTTGACTCTGCTATTGATTAGGTGATGACCTTGAGGCAGTTATTAAACTCCTCTCTGTCCCAGTTTTCTCACCTATAAAAATGGGATAACCACGGTACCTACTTCATAGGTTGCTGTATGGATTTTTAAAAATTTTTTTTGATTTTTTTTCTAGAGATGGGGGTCTCCCTGTGTTGCCCAGGGTGGACTCAAATTCCTGGACTTGAACTCTTGGCTTCAAGTGATTCTCCTGCTGTGACCTCCCAAAGTGCTGGGATTATAGGTGTGAGCTACCACACTGGGCCTGTTATATGGATTAAATGAGTTAATATATGCAAATCACTTAAAAATAGCACCCGGCATATAATTAGCACCATATAAATAATGATCCATTCATTGCATTATACATTTTTTAGAGGATTCTACTCTAATATAATGAGAAAGAACTCTAAATTGTGGGCTGTTTCTGTAACTAATGAAACACATGATCAAAGTTAAGTCTAATTACCTTGTTTGTCAAGCTGATTTTTGTTATGTTGTTTTACGTATGGAACTGGGATGATGGGTTCACAGGTAGGGGATAGTTTGCAGTTTAGCAAGCTTGGCCTACTCGTTACTCTGATACACACCAGCCAGTATTTTCTTTGGAAAGCCAGCTCCATTTCCATCTGCATAGTTTGATTTTGAAGGATGCCCATAGATTTAGCTTGTATGCCTGCTCAGATTGCACTTTTGAACTCTGCTTTCAAAAGGATTTTGAGGTCATATTTGGGCTCAGTGAGGAACAATACCATATACAAACGGTAATGTCTGCTATTAGCATAGGAAAGGGGAAGCTGCACTCTTGCGAACAGGGCTGGCTACATAATTTGTGAGTCCCAGTGCAAAATGAAAATATGGGCCCTCTTGTTCAAAAACAGGAAAAAAGTGCCATGAAAAGGACTAAAATATCAAGCTTTTTTCTTTCTTCCATGGTCTCTTTGTCTTGACTTATCATGGTCTTTTTACTTACTATTTAGTATTGTTAATAAATAAAAATTTAAATTTAAATTATTAGCATGAATTTTACTATTCATCTTATATAGTTTAATGCCAGTTTTTAAAATTATTATACTTTAAGTTCTGATCTACATGTGCACAATGTGCAGGTTTGTTACATATGTATACATGTGCCATGTTGGTTTACTGCACCCATCAACTCGTCATTTACATTAGGTATTTCTCCTAATGCTATCCCTCCCCCAGCCCCCAACCCCATGACAGGCCCTGGTGTGTGATGTTCCCCTCCCTATGTCTATGTGTTCTCATTGTTCAACTCCCACTTATGAGTGAGAACATGTGGTGTTTGGTTTTCTGTCCTTTGATAGTTTGCTGAGAAAGATGGTTTCCAGCTTCATCCATGTCCCTGCAAAGGACGTGAACTCATCCTTTTTGATGGCTGCATAGTATTCCATGGTGTATATGTGCCACATTTTCTTTATCCAGTCTATTATTGATGGACATTTGGGTTGGTTCCAAGTCTTTGCTATTGTGAATAGTGTGGCAATAAACATACATGTGTATGTCTTTATAGTAGCATGATTTATAATCCTTTGGGTATATACCTAGTAATGGGATTGCTGGGTCAAATGGTATTTCTAGTTCTAGATCCACAATGGTTGAACTAATTTACACTCCCACCAACAGTGTAAAAGTGTTCCTATTTCTCTACATCCTCTATAGCATCTGTTGTTTCCTGACTTTTTAATGATCTCTATTCTAACTGGTGTGAGTTGGTATCTCATTGTGGTTTTGATCTGCATTTATCTAATGACCAGTGATGATAAGCATTTTTTCATATGTCTGTTGGCTGCCTAAATGTCTTCTTTTAAGAAGTGTCCGCTCATATCCTTTGCCCACTTTTCGATGGGGTTGTTTTTTTTTTCTTGTAAATTTGTTTAAGTTCTTTGTGGATTCTGGATATTAGTGCTTTGTCAGATGAATAGATTGCAAAAATTTTCTCCCATTCTGTAGGTTGCCTGTTTACTTTAATGATAGTTTATTTTGCCGTGCAGAAGCTCTTTAGTTTAATTAGATCCCATTTGTCTATTTTGGCTTTTGTTGCCATTGCTTTTGGTGTTGTATTCATGAAGACTTTGCCCATAACAATGTCCTGAATGGTATTGCCTAGGTTTTCTTCTAGGGTTTTTGTGGTTTTAGGTCTTACATTTAAGTTTTTAAATCCATCTTGAGTTAATTTTTGTATAAGGTGTAAGGAAGGGATCCAGTTTCAGCTTTCTACATATGGCTAGCCAGTTTTCCCAGCACCATTTATTAAATAGAGAATCCTTTCCCCATTGCTTGTTTTTGTCAAGTTTGTCAAAGATCAGATGGTTGTAGATGTGTGGTGTTATTTCTGAGGCCTCTGTTCTGTTCCATTGGTCTATATATCTGTTTTGGTACCAGTACCATGCTGTTTTGGTTACTGTAGCCTTGTAGTATAGTTTGAAGTCGGAGAGTGTGATGCCTCCCACTTTGTTCTTTTGCTTAGGATTGTCTTGGCAATGCAGGCTCTTTTTTGGTTCCACATGAAATTTAAAGTAGCTTTATTTCCAATTCTGTGAAGAAAGTCAGTGGTAGCTTGATGGAGATAGCACTGAATCTACAAATTACTTTAGGCAGTGTGGCCATTTTCATGATATTGATTATTTCTATCCATGAGCATGGAATGTTCTTCCATTTGTTTGTGTCCTCTTTTATTTCATTGAGCAGTGTTTGTAATTCTCCTTGAAGAGGTCCTTCACATCCCTTGTAAGTTGGATTCCTAGGTAGTTTATTCTCTTAGTAGCAATTGTGAATTGGAGTTCACTCATGATTTGGCTCTCTGTCTGTTATTGGTGTGTAGGAATGCTTGTGATTTTTGCCCATTGATTTTGTATCCTGAGACTTTGCTGAAGTTGCTTATCAGCTTAAGGAGATTTTGGGCTGAGATGATGGGGTTTTCTAAGTATATAATCATATCATCTGCAAACTGAGACAATTTGACTTTGTCTTGTCCTAACTGAATGCCCTTTATTTCTTTCTCTTGCCTAATTGCCCTGACCAGAACTTCTAATACTATGTTGAATAGGAGTGGTGAGAGAGGGCATCTTTGTCTTGTGCTGGTTTTCAAAGGGAATGCTTCCAGTTTTTGCCCATTCAGTATGATATTGGCTGTGTGTTTGTCATAAATAGCTCTTATTATTTTGAGATACGTTCCATCAATACCTAGTTTATTGAGAGTTTTTAGCATGAAGAGCTGTTGAATTATGTCAAAGGCCTTTTCTGCATCTATTGAGATAATCATGTGGTTTTTGTTGTTGGTTCTGTTTATGTGATGAATTACATTTATTGATTTGTGTATGTTGAACCAGCCTTCCATCACAGGGATGAAGCTGACTTGATCATGCTGGATAAGCTTTTTGACGTGCTGCTGGATTTTGGTATATTGTATCTTTGTTCTCATTGGTTTCAAAGAACATCTTTATTTTTGCCTTCATTTTGTTATGTATTCAGTAGTCATTCAGGAGCAGGTTGTTCAGTTTCCATGTAGTTGCGCAGTTTTGAGTGAATTTCTTAATCCAGAGTTCTAATTTGATTGCACTGTGGTCTGAGAGACTGTTTGTTGTGATTTCTGTTCTTTTACATTTCCTGAGGAGTGTTTTACTTCCAATTATGTGGTCAGTTTTAGAGTAAGTGCGATGTGGTGCTGAGAAGAATGTATATTCTGTTGATTTGGGGTGAAGAGTTCTGTAGATATCTATTAGGTCCGCATGGTCCAGAGCTGAGTTCAAGTCCTGGATATCCTTGTTAATTTTCTGTTTCATTGATCTGTCTAATATTGATAGTGGGTTGTTACAGTCTTCCATTATTATTGTGTAGGAGTCTAAGTCTCTTTTTAGGTCTCTAAGACCTTGCTTTATGAATCTGGGTGTTCCTGTATTGGGTGCATATATATTTAGGATAGTTAGCTCTTCTTGTTGAATTGATCCCTTTACCATTATGTCATGGCCTTCTTTATCTCTTTTGATCTTTGTTGGTTTAAAGTCTGTTTTATCAGAGACTAGTATTGCAACCCCTACTTTTTGTTGTTGCTTTCCATTTGCTTGGTAAATCTTCCTCCATCCCTTTATTTTGAGCCTATGTGTGTCTTTGCATGTGAGATGGGTCTCCTGAATACTGCACATCAATGGGTGTTGACTCTTTATCCAATTTGCCAGTCTATGTCTTTCATTTGGGGCATTTAGCCCATTTACATTTAAGGTTAATATTGTTATGTGTGAATTTGATCCTGTCATTATGAAGTTCGCTGGTTATTTTGCCCATTAGTTGATGCATTTTCTTCATAGCATCAACAATCTTTACAATTTGGCATGTTTTTGCAGTGGCTGATACTGGTTATTCCTTTCCATGTGTAATGCTTCCTTCAGGACCTCTTGTAAGGCAGGCCTGGTGGTGACAAAATATCTCAGCATTTGCTTGTTTGTAAAGGAATTATTTCTCCTTCACTTATGAAGCTTAGTTTGGTTGGATATGTAATTCTGGGTTGAAAATTCTTTTCTTTAATAATGTTGAATATTGGCCTCTACTCTCTTCTGGCTTATAGGGTTTCTGCAGAGAGATCTGCTGTTAGTCTGATGGGCTGCCCTTTGAGGGTAACCCAGCCTTTCTCTCTGACTGCCCTTAATATTTTTTCCTTCATTTCAACCTTGGTGAATCTGATGATTATGTGTCTTTGGGTTGCTCTTCTTGAGGAATATCTTTGGGGTGTTCTCTATATTTCCTGAATTTGAATGTTGGCCTCCCTTGCTGCTTCAGGAAGTTCTCCTGAAAAATATCCTGAAGAGTGTTTTCTACCTTGGTTCCATTTTTCCCGTCACTTTCAGGTACACCAATCAAACGTAGATTTGGTCTTTTTACATTGTCCCATATTTCTTGGAGACTTTTTCCTTTCTCTTCACTCTATTTTTTTATAATCTTGTCTTCTCACTTTATTTCATCAATTTGACCTTCAATCACTGATATCCTTTGTTCTGCTTGATCGAATCAGCTATTGAAGCTTGTGTATGCTTCATGAAATTCTTGTACTGTGTTTTTCGGCTCCATCAGGTCATTTATTTTCTTCGCCACACTGATTATTCTGGTTAGCCATTCCTCTAACCCTTTTTCAAGGTTTTTAGCTTTTTTTGCGATGGGTTAGAACATGCTCCTTTAGCTTGGAGAAGTTTGTTGTTATCCACCTTCTGAAGCCTACTTCTGTCAGCTTGTCAAACTCATTCTCCATCCAGTTTTGTCCCTTGCTGGTGAGGAGTTGTGATCCTTAGGAGAAGAAGGGGTGTTTTGGTTTTTGGAATTTTCAGCCTTTCCGCTCTGGTTTCTCTCCATCTTTCTGGTTTTATCTACTTTTGGTCTTTGATGTTGGTGACCTATGGATGGGGTTTTGGTGTGGATGTCCTGTTTGTTGATGTTGATGCTATTCCTTTCTGTTTGTTAGTTTTCCTTCTAACAGTCAGGCTGCTTAGCTGCAGGTCTATTGGAGTTTGCTGGAGGTCTACTCCAGACCCTGTTTTCCTGGGTATCACCAGTGGAGGCTGCAAAACAGCAAATATTGCTGCCTGATCCTTACTCTGGAAACTTCGTCCCAGAGGGGCACCTGCCAGATGCCGAGCATGTTCTCCTGTATGAGGTGTCTGTTGGCCCCTACTGGGAGGTGTCTCCCAGTCAGGCTACACAGCGGTCAGGGACTCACTTGAGGAGGCAGTCTGTCCATTATCAGAGCTCCAACACTGTGCTGGGAGAACCACTGCTTTCTTCACAGCTGTCAGGCAGGGATGTTTAAGTCTGCAGAAGCTGTGCCCATAGCTGCCCCTTCCCCCAGGTGCTCTGTCCCAGGGAGATGAGGGTTTTTTCTGTAAGTCCCTGACCAAGCCTGCTGCCTTTTGCTCCGATATGCCCTGCCCACAGAGATGGAATCTAGAGAGGCAGTCGGCCTTGCTGATCTGTGGTGGGCTCCACCCAATTCGAGCTTCCTGGCAGCTTTGTTTACACTGTGAGCATAAAAATGCCTACTCAAGCCTCAGCAATGGTGGATGCCCCTCCCCCTCCCAAGCTCCAGTGTCCCAGGTTGTCTCAGACTCCTGCGCTAGCAGTGAGAAATCCAAGCCAATGGATCTTAGCTTGCTGGGCTCCGTGGGCGTGGGACCTGCTGAGCCAGGCACTGGAGGGAATCTCCTGGTCTGCCGGTTGTGAAGACCATGGGAAAGGCACAGTATTTGGGCAGGAGTGTACTGTTCTTCCTGTTACAGTCTCTCATGGCTTCTCTTGGCTAGGAAAGGGAAATCCCCCAACCCCTGGTGCTTTGGGTGAGGCGATGCCCCACCCTGCTTTGGCTCGCCCTCCGTGGGCTGCACCCACTGTCCAAACAGTCTCAGTGAGATGAACCAGGTTCCTCAGTTGGAAATGCAGAAATCACTTGTCTTCTGTGTTGATCTCACTGGGAGCTGCAGACCAGAGCTGTTCCTATTCAGCCATCATGGAAGCACCTCCTAATGCCAGTTTTAAATGCAAGTAAAAAAGCAATTAACTTGTATGTAGAATCACCAAAATTACTCAACTTGTTTTTCATAGCTTACATGTATATACAAATATATATGTATTGTTCTTACCAGAACAGTGAAAATGCTACACAAAACTAAATCAACTTACTATTTTTCTTCTTGATATGCACACAGTCTCCCAACATCTCTGCCTTAAGGTTACTGATGAGTAAGAAAGGACTGAAAGGAAAATCAATATGAGTTGCCCTATCTTTCCCTTTTCTTTTGTGTCATCGTTTTCAGCATGAGTAGTTAGTTAATAAAGTAGCATAATTAAGAAAGGATATGATGGGTTTCATTGGTTGTTCGTGTTTCTTAGAATGGTGTGTTTCTTAGAAAGAATGACTTCATTCTGTGATTGAAACCATTTCTGGTTCAAAGGGACATTGTGGCTTCTTGGGGTGCTGTCTTCTTACTCCATTTGTTGATGAAAAGAGTCAAACTTTTTATAATATTTTAAGAGATTGATTTTGAGCCAAATGTGAGTGACCATGCCTGTGACCCAGCCCTCAGAAGGTCCTGAGAACATGCGCCCAAGGTGGTCAGGGTACAGCTTGGTTTTATATATTTTAGGGAGGCACGAGACATCAATCAAATACATTTAAGAAATACATTGGTTGGGTTCCGAGAGGTGGGACAACTCAAAGTGGGAGCTCCCAGACTATCAGCAAATTTAAACACTTTCTGGTTCACAATTGGTTGAGTTTTTCTGATGACCTGGGATCAATGGAAAGGAATGTTCAGGTTAAGATAAAGGATTGTGGAGACTAAGTTTTATTGTGCAGCGGAATCTCTCAAATAGCAGACTTCAGAGAGAGCAGGTTGTATGTTTCTTATCAGACCTAAAAGGGTATCTGGCTCTTAGTTGATTATCTCTTGGATCTGAAAAGAAAGGAAGGAAAACAAAAGGGAAAGGGGATTTTCTGTAGAATGTGGATTTTTCCCACAAGAGACTTTCAGGGCAATTTCAAGATATGACAAGAAAATATATTTTGAGGTTATATATTTTTCCTTATCTCATAATGGTATTCCAGAGTGAGATTGAAAAGTAAGTTATGATATATAGGGTCAAATAAAACCCATCTGATCAGAATTTGTGTAGAGCATGATCCCCTAGACCCCTTATGTAGGAATTTGGGCAACATAAAAAATCAGAGCTTAGTTCTCAAGTTATATTCATAACACACTCACCTTGTACTCCCTTTAAATCTCAGTAAACTCCCACACATGTGCTCATGGGGCATCATGAATGCTGTATGCAAATAGGCAGCAAGAAATGGAAGAAGACACATAGATTGCATATTACCTGTATCTCCTCTGCTCATGAACATTCTCCATTGTCCCAGCAGACTTCACTTAAAAAAATATAAGTTCAGTGATAAAATTATTAATCATTTCAAGACCATGATAGCTGAGTATTTAACCAAGTGTGGGACTCTTCTGAGCACACGGCCCTAAGTGATTGCACAAGTCACACATGCCCACGAAGTAGGACCTACTTGCATTTGCTGTTGTATTTCATCTCCCCCTTGCAGGGCCCTAAGACTCTACATGGATCACTGCCCCTATGAATTTCTGTAGAGCTCACCATTGTTTACCTGTTACATGCCATAAACTGCCTTCTGTGACTAGTTATCTCATCCCATGTGTTCTTTCTCTCTACAACATTATAAGCTCCTTGAGGGTAGTGTCATAATAATGGCTCCATTTATCATGCAAGTTTGGCCTTGCTGAGGCCTTGCTGTGGCCTTGCTGATTCTATCAACTTCCTGGGTATTTAAATATATTATTTGTAGCTATTATTGTTACTATTATTATTCTCGTAAAAGGGTTCAGGCCCTGTAGTCAGATTGTCAGTGCTCAAATTGTTATCTTAGTTGTGACCTGGGGCAAGACACTTAATCACTTTAAGTGTTGATTTTTTTGTTGTATTTTGTTATAAGAATTAAGTGCTATAAGTTCTCTAAAATTTAGCATGCCTGTCACATGATAAATAAATATTACCTATTCATGTTATTATTATTTCTTCTTCTTCTTTTTATTATTTGTTTTAGTCCCAAGAGTACTATGATCCCTATTTTCAGGATGCGGCATCTGAGATGTTGAGAAGAAACACAGCCAGCAGGTGGAAGACCTTCTCATCTCTAGAACCATGCTGCTCAATATGTAGGCATCAGCAATATGCAGGTATTGAACATTTGACATTTGACAAGTTTGAATTGAGATGTGCTGGAAGTACAAAATACACACTGAATTTTGAAGACTTAGTATGAAATAAAGAATGTAAAAAACCCCACAAACACTTTTCTATTGATTACATATTGAAATAATATTTTGCACATATTGGGTTAAAGTACATTATTAAAATTAATATCATTGTTTTTTACTTTTTAAAAGGTGACTCAAATTTAAAATGTAAATTTTTAAAACTTTGATAATGTGGCTCACATTATATTTCTATTAGACAGATTGCTCTTTCTGGAGGCTGTGATTGTGGGGGCTCAGGACTGGGGGTGAAGCCATCTTTAAGAAGACATTCCACTGAGCAAGCTAATAAAGCTCTTTGAATTCCTTGCTCATCATAATCTTTAAGATTTAATTTTAATGACCACAGGAGGGAACTTTGGATTTCACTTATCAATATAAGAAAATGTTTTAAGCTGGTAATTGTTTTGCATCTCAGATGAAACTAATTTTCCTTGACAGGAAGCTGAGAGGCTTTCTATTCCTCCATGTGGTACTAATGGCCTAGGGAAGAACACGAGTTTTAGAATGGAAGATTTGAACCTCAGCTTCCTCTTCTAGCTGTGTGACTTTAGGCAAAATATTTTTGCTTTTTGGAATCTTAGTTTGTTTATCTGAATAAAGGGACACTAATATCTACAGAGTTGAATATCTTTGCCCTCTGGTTACAGTCTTTATCCTCTCTACTTTGTTCTGTGCTCTGGTGGGATGACCTATGAATGACACCAAAGGGTTCTCTTGACCATTGGTTTCAGGTTGAGTTTGGACCTGAAACTCCCTACTCTCTTGAGTAGGGCTGTGCACCTACATGACATCAAAATTCTGGGAGAGAAGTATATGAATGGATTTCTTTGGAGTGAGCACAGATATTTGTGTACTGTGTTAATGTCCATAGAGAGCACCCAGAGTGGATGAGGCTCTCCATAACTAGGTGGATGAGCTGCCCATTCTGGGTATGCCCCAGAGCTTGCTCAATTGTCTCCTGTACAGAATGCCTTGTCTGTCCCAATATTACTTATGACTTGGGGTCAGTTTTTCTTGCAAGAGGTATGACATAGTCAACTTAGCCTGATGGAATTCATTGGCCTTATCATATGCAACATCATCTAGAAGCAGCTACTTAACAGAATGGTAGGATGGCCCGCCAAAGGCTAAGTTATGAAGATGGTAGGAAGGCAATGTTCTACCAATTTGGAGTGCTGTCCTTCATGATATGGTATACATGCTTCAAAACCAATGGCTAGGATATAGTGTCATCCCTTAGAGCCAGAATGCCCAGGTATGGGAACCAAGGGTGGAGATGGGAGTGGCCTGTCTTACCAATACATCAAATAACCCATAGGAAGTACATCTGCTTAATGTTCTGGAGATCCTAATGCCCAAAGAAAGAATACTTTTAAAAGAGTCATGTTCCTAGTGAATTGGAAGCTGAAGCTGCCTCTGGCCATTTTGAGCTCCTCATATAGCTGGACCATTGTATAGAAAAGGGGTCACTGCATTCAGTGAGGTGACTGGTCCTGATTACCAGGGGATAATGAAGTTATCCCCTAATGAATTCAGGCCCTTCATAAATCAAGACTGTGGTCAATTTTTCAGTTGAGAAGTGGGCAGAGGATAGGGCAAACATGGAATAATGATAGAAGAAGGCTGGCTGCTACATTTATCACCTTAGGTCTTATGCTCACATGCGAAGCTACAGGAACTGTTATGGAAATGCCAGGTGTTTGATGTAGGTCCTGTCATTCACTGCTCAGAAAACCAATCACTGAAACAGTGAGTATTGCCAGGGGATAAGGCTTTGTTATATTGCAGGTGACATCAGCTGGGAAGATGGGAGGCAAGCCTGTTCTTTCTAACCAGCTAAAATGGGGTTGGGGGTGTATATAGCAGGAAGGAATTTAGAAAACAGAAATTAAGAAAGAGTAAGGAAGCAATCAGGAGGAATAAGGGGTCTGGCATCTCACCAATCTGGTGAGTATCAGTTTCCTTGATACTATCTGGGAAGCCTGAGGGTTGGTTTCCTGAGAAAGGGACTCAGATAAGACAAATGTAAGTTTCAAGCTTTAATACCAGGAGGACCAATTTCTATGTTTATTCAAGAACCATAAACATCATTCTATGAGACAATTGGGTTAGTTTCAGAAATATAACAGTTATATTTTATGTTAACTAGTTATTTCCTCACCTTTTATTCTCATATTTTTACGAAAAAAGATAGTTTTATGGAAACCATCTTTTGGTGATTACTCATGTTTTGGGTTTCTGTTGGGAAGATGACTGAATTGATATCATTTCATCCTGGTTTGGCATTTTTGCAATTGAATTAAAAGTACAGTAAATGATGGGGGAGAGTTCCTGGGGGAGGGTTGGACTGTGCTGGATGTCTTCTGTTTCCCTTTCAGATCCACTTTTCACCCTTCCCTACCCTGTTTTATGACTCAGGAGGCTCATTCTATTGGGTTTCATCAGTGGGATCCCTTGTCCTCTGATTCCAATTGTGTTTAGACAATGGAGTGGGAAGGGAGGCAGAAGTGGTAGATCAGACAGCAGGTGAGCAGTGAGTTAACAGTATCTATTCCCCTCATTTTTTTCCCTGTCATATCACAAGGGTTGGCCCCTCACTCCATGGAAAGCCATAGTTTGTGTTGCCATTTACTACCCTCTCTGAGTTGTCAGAGCTGTTGCTAGCCTCAGGTTGCTGCAGCAATCCTTGCTGGATGACTTTAAACTCTGCTGGGACCAGGGCTGATGTTCCTGCCTTGCTGGGTTGTTGTAAGAATTGGAGATAATGAATGCAAATCACTTGGTACAATGACTAGCACTCCGTAGGCACTTAAAATGATAATTTTTGTTTCTGCCAAATCCTTTTAAATTCCTAGTTCAAATGATTGCTTAAGGAATTAGCACTGCTTTAAGAAATAAATGAGATAATGTATGTGAATGCTTTGTTAAGTGTAAATCACTGTAGAAATGCAAGATAGAGTTATACTAGATTCTCTGAACCTTAGAAGTATTATTTTAAAAAAATACAGTTCTGTTTGTCTTGCCTTAGTCAGATGCAATTAGGTTTTTCTCAGAAATGGAGTAGGATAGAAACTTGAACTGCAGATTTTCATGCAAATCTCATTGAATTAAAAACTTTATACATCTTCTTCAGGCTCTAGGCCTTTGGTTTTAGATTTCCCATTCTCATTTCCTCTTCTTTCTAGCCCAGTGAAGCATAGGTATCAAGATGAGCAGATGGAGAGGTAATTGCTTCTCTGTCTCATTGTAGAAAGAGAAGCAAAAAGCAGTGAGAAAGCATCTTGAAATGCGGAAGAAATTATTGAGTCTGCATAGTGGCTTTGCACAGTCCCTTCTGAGATGGGAAGGGAAATGGTGAGGCAAGGTAAACAGGAGTTGATTTTCCTTCTGATGTAGAACTTTACATACCATAAATCAGAGTTATTAGGAGGACTTGCCAGGGAGGAATCAGAGTAATTAGGAGGACTTGCCAGGGAGGGTGGAGAACTGCACCATGGTGCAAACCTTGCTTTTTTATTTACATGTTGCAAGTGACCATTAGAGTGTTTCTTCTCTGTGCTTCCATTTGTTACATCAGTTTAATGAAACTCACCACTTTTTGCTGTGTCCCATGCTGTTTTATTTTTCTTTCAAATGACATAGCTTGAAGAAATTATCTGAGCAAAGAAATTTAGCACTTGTTCATTAAAATGTGTCTGAGGCGTATTCCTTCTTAGGAGTGCAGAGACAATGATTAGAGCCCAGTGGTTAAGAGCATGCTAGACCTGGGTTCGATTACTGAGTTCCCCACTGATCAGGCTGTTACTGGAAAGAGGTCCTGACCCACACCTCAAGAGAGGGTTCTTGGACCTTGTGTGAGAAAGAATTTGGGGTGAGTCCATAGAGGAGTGAAAGCAAGTTTATTAGAGAAGTAAAGAAACAAAAGAATGCCTACTCCACAGGCAGAGCAGCAGTATGGGTGGCTCAACTGAGTATATTTATAGTCATTTCTTGATTATATGCTAAACAAGGGGTGGCTGATTCATGAGTTTTCCAGGAAAGGGGCAGGCAATCCCAGAACTGAGGGTTTCTTCCCCTTTTAGACCATATGTTCCGCATGTTTCTACGGCATTTGTAAGCTGTCATGCACTGGGGAGAGTGCTTTTTAGCATGCTAATGTATTATAGTTAGCATATAATGAGCAGTGAGGATGACCAGAGGTCACTTCATTGCCCTCCTGGTTTTGGTGAGTTTTGGCCAGCTTTTTTACTGCATCTTCTCTTATCAGCAAGGTCTTTGTGACCTGTATCTTGTGCCGGCCTCCTAGCTC
Organism: Papio anubis; assembly: GCF_008728515.1. Taxonomy (NCBI): domain Eukaryota; kingdom Metazoa; phylum Chordata; class Mammalia; order Primates; family Cercopithecidae; genus Papio; species Papio anubis. The sequence goes on from NC_044977.1 coordinate 60,848,428, forward strand.
ATCCTATGACTAAGAATGCCTAACCTCTGGGGAATGCAGCTCAGTAGGTCTCAGCCTTATTTTACTCAACTCCTATTCAAGATGAAGTCACTCTGGTTCGATCGCCTCTGACAAGGCCATTATCTTAGCCTCAGTTTCCTTCTCTGTCAAGTAGTGCTAATAATTGTATCTTGTTGGGACAATCAAGTTCAGCAATGACTGGCCAAGCCCTTTATAGAATGTCCAGTGCTGGATTTAAGGTGTTATTATTACTAAGCTACCAATCTATGGTTAATAAATCTGACTTTCATCAAACTGTGTTTGTTTTGAAATAAAGACCAAGAAACATATAATAATTTAATAAGGTATATGTTGACATTGTCCACAAAAGTAAGTTTTCTGATTGAATATATAATACATGTAAAAATATCCAGAATAGTGCCTGATGTCTTCTCTGAGATTGCAGAGACAATGATTAGAGTGCAGTGGTTAAGAGCATGCGTTCTGTAGACCTGAGTTCAATTCCTGAGTTCCCCACTTATCAGCTGTTACTGAAAAGGGGTCCTGACCCACACCTCAAGAGAGGGTTCTTGGACCTTGTGCAAGAAAGAATTTGAGGTGAGTCCATAGAGAAGAGTGAAAGCAAGTTTATGAGAGAAGTAAAGAAACAAAAGAATGCCTACTCCACAGGCAGAGCAGCAGTATGGGTGGCTCAACTGAGTATACTTATCGTTATTTCTTGATTATATGCTAAACAAGGGGTGGCTTATTCATGAGTTTTCCAGGAAAGGGGCAGGAATTTAGAATGTTAGACTTCCCTATTATCTAAAGCAGGCATCTGGTTGCCAAGTTTCTTTCCCAAAAATGTATAAGTAACTAGAATTTCTATACATCTCCAGAATGCATGCATGTTGAAACTCATTGTGCAACCCTTGCTGACATCCAAGTATCAAAACACCTATAAATGCAATCATTTATCATGACCTACATGGCTAATATGGTTCTAATTACCCTTAAGTACCTGCTTTAAGATTCATAAATACTCCCAAGGAAAAATCCACCATGTTGCACTCATTCCTCTCCTGCTGAGGCACCCTACTCATTCTTCTGCAGTGTTCTTTCTATCTAATAAAATTTTCTTCCTCAAACCTATATGTTTGTTGGTAAATTCTTACTATCCTATGACCCATGAACCAACCACTTTCTGATGCTGGGGCTCTGACACCTTGTCTGGCAGCAACAGTTGATAATAACAATAAGCTGCACTTTGTAAGGTAACTTTTACTTGCGTTACACCTGGTGTGACCCTCACAGTAGCAGTATGAAGAAGGTTCTATTGCTATTAATATCATTCCGATGTTGCACATAAGGGAGCTGAGGTTCTGAGCAGTTAAGTTTCTGACTCTTCCAAAGTCATACGGCTAGATTCTTTGATGCCAACTTTGACCATGCTCCCAATACATTTGAAAGCAAGCACAGTGAGAATAGTTGTCAGCTTCCATTTCCCAGGCAAGGGCTGGCTCAGGAGTTTGTTTTTCCTGGGAGTCTGATGATTTGTATCAGTGATTAAGAGCTTAGGGGATGACTGAATCTGTGGTAAGGGTGCTATGAGGAAGGGAGGCTGTTCAGGCTGAGGTGTAGGAGAATGAGGGTGAGATGGTATTAGAGGAGAGGTAAATACAGAATCGAGTCTGAGTGTAAATGAACTGACCAGTGGGACAGAAGAGGTGGGAGGGCCAGGTATCAAATGGCTATAGTATCATCATTACCTGTTGTTAATTTAAGTGTAGCCTAAAGTGGCCTCCTTACATACTTTAAGTTTGGCCTCAAGGTTTCTTCTTACACGGTGCACTGTAACCTAACTAGATGTGTAAACCGACTATAACCTACTCTTGTACCAATCATAGAGTTTTGGCCTGTCACAGGCTGCCAGCTGTTCAACCCATGTTCTAATAAGGCAAATGCCAAGCTGTACCCAATCCAACTGTTTCTGTATCTCACTTATGTGTCCCCACCACCCCATTATTACCAAAATGCCAGCGGTTTGGTCTAGTTCTTGCTGCTCACTGCATAGAAAGCCAATCACTGAGACAATGAGTATTGCCAGAGAAGAAGGCTTTAATGGGGTGCTGGAGCTGAGGAGATGGGAGATCAGTCTCAAATTCATCACACTGACCAACCAAAATCAGGGGTTTATATAGCAGGGAAGAAATGTAACTACATGCAGGAAAACATGAGTTAATGAGGGGTAAGGAAGAGGAACTGGTCAACAGGAAGCAGGGAGTCAGTTAGGCAATCATGATGGGTGAGAGATCTGGTGTTTCATTGTCCAGATGTGGTGTCTAGTAAGCTTCAGTTCCTTGATACTATCTGGGAGGCCTGATGATTGGTTTTTTGAGAAAGAAACTCAGATAAGACAATTCTAACTCTCTCCACTTTTAAGATTGGGAGCATCAATTTCTATGTTTATTCAAAAGAAACCATAAACATCAGTGCTGTGGGACAATTGGTCTGGTTTCACCATTGCTCTGAAGCTATTCTGGATCCGGGGGCTGCCCAATTCTCAAATTATTTTGTGCTCAATTAAACTCTGGTAAATATAATTTGCCTAAAGTTTTTCTTTTAACAGTGATTAGGAATAGATTCAGGGTCATCTCCTGACTTCTCCACAAAGTATTGGAAACAGACATTCCTCAAGACACTTTGAGGTCTTATGGAACTTGAAAACTGGAAGGACCTCAGAGGTCATCTTACCATCCTTCCATTTACAGAGTAGGAACTCCTAAGTTCATGCAGTTAGCTAGTTTGGTACATAAGAGCTTTATTTACTTAACAAATGCTATTTACTATGTGCCAAACACTTTCCCAAAGGTTTACAATGATTCATTTATTCCTCATGATAACCCTAGGAGGAAGGTACTACATATGCATAGTCCCTCATTTGCTGTTCGGAATTTCAAAAGATTCTGAAAAAATGTAATTTTCTTGAAAGTTGGTGCAAACTCATTTGATGGCAAAACTTGATCTGAATTGACGTAAGTCTTATTGGTCTTTATTCCACGGTGTTAATAATCATACATCTTGCATCAAAATGTGTTTGAATATTAATATGTTTGAATATGGGGTGCTACCTAAGACTCTGCTGGAGGTGTTACAGAATATTTAGTATAATCTCATGCCTTTCAAAAGTCCAAAACATTCTGAATTTCAAAATATATTTGGTCATGAAGATTTTGAAACCTGTATTATTATTCTCATTTTACAGTTGAGAAAACTGATGCAGAGAGATTATATAAATTGTACAAGGGCACACAGTGGCATTCCTGGGATTCCAAACCAGTTCAGCAGTCTGTGTTTTTAACCAATCTGTGCCCTGGCAGGCCAAACATGGATTAAGAGGCTGCTATTCATTGCTCTGCCCAAATACTCTGTATATGATGTCATGTAAGTTCAGAAATCTCTAATCTCCATCACTTTAGTTCTGACATATTGCTTGCCTCCACCAATTTATTTACCACTGGGCAGTTAGAGTGATTTTTCAAAACATAAATCTGATTCATATCATAACTTCTTTATCAGCCTCTGCTTCAAATGGCTTTCTTCTGCATTTATAATAATCTAAATCATCCACTTGGAGTGGTTTGACCATGCCTGTCTCTCCCATCTCAGCTCATCCAGAGCCCCTCAGGCTTCCTGTGTTCTAGGCATCCTCACCTTCTTTCAGTTCCTTTTAACTGTATTGTGGTCCCTCTTGTTACAGGACCTATGCATATATGGTTCCCTCTTCTAGGAAGACTCTCCTCATTATCCAGCACATCACCCCTGTCTTGCCCTGGTGACCTCTGATTTACTTTTCATTTCTCAGCTCAAGGGTTTTTTTTTTTTTCCCCCCCACAGGGATACCTTTTAAATTCATAACAATGATCACAGGTTTTTTTGTTCATTTATTTGTCTGATTATGCATTAATGCCTGTCTTCCCTCTATAATGTGAACTCCATGACAGCAGAAATTGTTTTCATTTTTGCTCACCATTGTGACTTCATATACTCAGTAACATAGTCAAAGATGAATACAAATTTGTTGAATAACATGATAGAATGGATTCTCAGCAGAATGCAAGGTTTATTTCTTTGTTTTGTTGAGCAGCTATAGAGGTTTAAGAGATTTATGTATTCAGTCATAGGCAGAACTATCATCTTCTTGGTTATCACAGAGTTGCACTTTTAGATGTCCTTTAAAAGTTAATGGTTGTCTGGAGGATTTAAGCTTTCAATTACAGAATGGCAATTTCCAAGGGCCTTCTTTTCCTGCTCCTATTGGCTTAGAAGGGACAGTTGAAATGGGCAGCTGTACAGACAAAGTACACTTCTTTCTTGAAAACTCAGCAAACCAGATTGGGTTAGGTGCTCACCTGACTGTAGACCTTGCTTTGAGTAGTCTTGGGACAGATGGTATTTGTCTGTCCATCTATGAGCCTTATGCCTAATTTAGTAAGCTAAGTAGTGCTGCCTTTTAATTTTTTAAACACAAGTATAATGGTGGGATTATTCTATAGGATTCTAGAAATCTGTCCCGTGAATACTCACTATATATTTAGAGTGATCACCTTTTCCAATATGTTGTCCCAAATGCCCTCTTTCTCTGCTGCTGCTCATTCTCTCTAATGAAAAGAAAGGCATTTTTTATTTACAGCTTTGTCGAATGCAGTCACCCATTATTTGGGGGTAATTGCTAGAGTAATCTCACCTCATTGGTTTCTAACAAAGTCTCCCAGATTGACATCTCACAAATTGAAAATTAAATGCACTATAAAAGCTATTAACTAAACCTGACTGTTTGGAAATGGGGCATTGGGTTAGCGGTTAGAATTTTGGAGTGTTTTTTTGTTTGTATATTTTTGCATATGCATTGAAAACTTTTCTTCTCCCAGAATGTCTTTTGAGGGACCATTCCTGTCCTACTTTATTTCTAGCAGTGATTTTTTCTTCAGTTTTGTATTTTCTTTTGCATAATTAAAGATACTAAGTCAACATATTGTCTTGAGGAACTCATCTCCTATATGATTACTAATGATTTCCCTATCCTCCCGTTTTCCTTTTACTTCATTTTCCTCTTACTCTCCCAGCCATCTTTCAACAGAGCTCCTGCCCCATTCTGGGTGGATCCAGCTGGTCCCTGGTCCTTAATCTAGGCACCTTCCTTATGTTGTCCCTTTTGTATTCTATATATAGTACATCACCCAGAATGTCTGCTTTTTCCTCCTCATTCCTTATCATGTCCCTGAATATTACTGCATTCCAAGGCCATTTGTGAACTTAACAAGTCTTTCAAGAGCACTTGTTATGTGCATGACCCTTTAGAATGGATGTGGGGGCTTGCAGACAATGCTTAAGGAGTTGCAGAGCAGTCTGGCAGAATATACGTGTATACACCTGCTCATGAGCAATGTGGCTTTGTGGTTGTGAATACAGATTGTGGTGCCATGCTGCCTGGATTCAAATCTTGATTTGCTCATCTACTATCTGTGTGATCTTGGGTTTTATCAAATCTTTTGATGCATCAGTTTTCTCATCTATAAAAATGGGGACAATTTCCTTCCATGCATACTGGGATGATTTAATAAGTTACCACGTACAAAGTGCTTACAACAGTGTCTAGCATAGAGAGGCCACTCACTTATACTTGTTGGTAGATCTAGGCTCTAATCCCTGCTCTGCCACTTGCTCAACACCTTGAATCTCTTGTTTCACAATGCATATATTAGACACAGAAAAAAAAAATGCAGACTTTGAAGCCAGAGGGTTCCAACTCTACCATTTATCGTTGTTAACTTGAGACAAGTTAATTAACTTCTTGGAACCTCAGTGTTTATGTTGTTAAAAATAATCTATCCCCATAAACTACTCAAATGCCAGCCTACCTTCCACCTACCTGCAACTTTCCACCTTTATCTGGCTGAGACATTTAGCTGCTGCTTTATGGACCACAGGTTCCTCCTTCCTTCCCTGTGATGATTCTTTATAGTTTGCTAAGTATACCATGTAATTTAATATTCATAACAACCCCGGGAGGCACAGGACATTATTCTAATTTCTATTTTAAAGTTATGGAAACCAAAGACCAGATAGACAGCTAGACTGGGCCAGGTTGGCACAGTTGTAAATTGTGAAGGTGGGACTTGAACTTGTTTCTCTGTGTTCTATCTTTTATTCAACACAACTCTATGAGTTTGGTTTTTGATTTACCCATGTCCGTCCTTTTTCTTAGATTCCTTTTGTGGTTTTTGCCAAATCTGAGTCCCTTATCATGAGCAAACTGCCCATCTCCGACTCATGCCTGATGCAGTGAGTGATGGTGAGGAGGAGACAAGAGCTACTGGCCTCTAGCCCTTGACTTCATTCTTTGGTTTGGGTTGGCCCATCAGACTCCTTGCCCATTTCTCTATCTGGCATACTCCCTCTCAGTGACAGCTTTTAATTCCCTTCCCATCTGAGTGCAGCTGGTGGTGCTACCCTTGTAGCACCTGTCATCTGCACATTCTTTTGTTGGCAATCATTTCAACACATTTTATTTTTTAAAATAACTTTTTCTGATTCAACAGTTATTCATGCTTGTTGTAAAAATTATGGATCACATAGTAAGAAAGAAACAAAAACCACACATAATTCCATTACCCAGAGTTAAACATTGTTTTTGTTTTTTTTTAGAGAAAGTGTCTCACTCTGTCACCCACACTGAGTGCAGTGGTGTGATTAAAGCTCATTGTAACTTCGAAGTGTTTAGGCTCAAGTGATCCTCCCACCTCAGCTTCCCAATTAGCATGCTACCACATCTGACTATTTTTTAATTTTTTATAGAGATGAAGTCTCGCTATGTTGCCCAGGCTGGCCTTGAACTCCTGGGTTTCAAGTGATCCTCCTGCATAGACCTCCCAAAGCACTGAGGTTTACAGGCATGAACCACCATGTCTGACCAATAAATATTGTTAATATTTTATTATTTAATTTTGGGATTTGTTTCATACTGTATGAACCTTTTTAGCTTCTGTATTTTGATAGTAGGAGATCCAGTAGAGAATATTCAATGAGAATTACCTGGTGTAATGGCTTGGGACATTTGTGAATCTTTTGGGATCAGAAGACAACTCTGGTAGGCAAAATAATGGCCCCTAAAGATGTCTACATCCCAATCCCCCAAACCTGTGAATATGTTAGGTTACAAGGCAAAGAGAATTAAGGTTGCAGATAGAATTAAGGTTGCTAATCAGCTGACCATAAAATAGGGAGAGTATACTGGATTATCTGGGTGGATCCAATGTAATCACAAGGATCTTTAAAAGTGGAAGAGGGAATTGGAAGACAGAATCGGAGAGATGGCAGCATGAAGAAGTCTTGGCATGTTATTGCTGGCTTTGAAAATAGAAGAAGATGGTCAAGAGCCAAGGAATGTGGCTAGAAGCTGGAAAGGCCAAAGAAACAGATTGTTCCTTAGAGCCTCTGGAAAGGAATATGGCCTTGCCAACACCTTGATTATAGCCCAGTGAGCTCCATTTCAGAATTCTGAACTACAGAACTAAGTGTAAGGTACAAATTTTTAGGCCAGGTGTGATGGCTCACATTTGTAATGCTTGCACTTTGGGAGGCCAAGGCAGGAGGATCACTTGAGGCTAGACTGGGCAACATAGCAAGACCCCATCTCTACAAAAAATGTAAAAATTAGTGGAGTATGGTGGTGTGCATCTATAGTCCCAGTTACTCAGGTGGCTGAGGCCACAGGATCACTTGAGTTCAGTTCAAGGTTACAGTGAGCTATGATCACTGTATTGCACTCCCAACTGAAGTGACAGAGAGAGACTGTCTCTAAAAAAAATAATAAAATAAAATAAATAAAAATTTAAAAGATACCAAATTTGTGTTGTTTAAGCTGCCAAGGTTGTGGGAATTGTTACCGCAGCCCTAGAAAACTAATATACCTGGTATATGTAAATAAATAGAGCTATTATAAAGAGTCAATATATTAATACAGGATAATAACTTGGAAAATATCTAAGATATAGTAAACACTTAATAAAGGCTAGCTAAGATTATTTTGTACTTTTATCTGTATTGTTTTACAATATGCTTTTTTCCTTTTCACATTTTTCCATTTCATTATATTTATGCCATATCATCATTTGTGATATAGTGCTTTTCAACTATTCTCAACCCCTTTTCACTGTATGCATTAATTCAGATGTGTGTCAACAACAACACACTGCATGAGGAAAAGTGTCTTCACTCCATGACAGTATCTATTTCAACAGCGTGCACTGAGAAGAGATGAACTAGTGAAGTCATCCAGCCTGTTGGTTAAGTGCTGTTTGTAAGGCATCTGAGTCAGGAAAGACCCTGGGTGTATATTAGTTGTGTGGTCTTGAGGATGTTCCCTAACATTTCTCAATCTCAATTTTCTTCATTGTAAAATGGGGATACTTAGAACACCTATACTGCACATCTGTTACGCATATGAAATAAGATTATACGTGGAGCCCTTAGCATAGTGCTGGTGCAAAGCAACAAGTCAGTATCTGTTAAAAGGTATTGCTGTTTTTGATATTGTTACTGTAGTTGTTTATTTATCAATCTCTCTGGGATTCTGGGTCAATAAGGTTGAGTATAGAGATGACAGACCTTCAGTTGATATCTGCATTGAGAACACTGTGAGTATCTCATAAATATTACATAGTACTGAGAACAGGCATGCTCTTGATGGTAAAAGACTGTGACAGATAAATGGAGGGTAGTGGGTAAAGATGTCTTTTAAAACAGGCACATAAACATACACCTGAATAAAATATTTAACTGTTTGCTACAGCATTTGGATGAGTTTCAGAGGATGGGAGACTGATGCCAGAGAGTCAATAAAAGAAAGATAATTTGACGAGGTGGTGGACTGTCATAGCTTTTTTGCTATTGTCAGCAAATTTTTTTAATTTTTATTTTTAATTTTCTTTTTCTTTGATAATTTCCAGACCTAATGCTGACATTTCAATAGATTTTATCATTCCTGTGATAAATTCTTTAAATTAAAGCTGTTTTGTTTCTGGTGAAGGCATGATTGCTTTGAAAACCATACTAGAGCTTTGTGTTGAAATTATGCTCATATACAGTTACTATTGGCCTGTGTTCATTTATTTAAAAGTTATTTATCTTGCAGAGTGTCAGCTCAACAAACGGTATTGCTCAAAAGGTCATGCTTGAGTTTTCTCTGGTGTGATTAGTTTTATTGGTTCTTATTATTTCTCAGACATTCTTTTATGAGTGTGTTACTATTGATTGTTTTAGAAATTGATTTGGTAGAGACTAATTTTGTGAAGGATGGCAGTTTTAAACCCACAGAATAGGTCATTGTAGGGCTTCCAAATTACTTCAGAGCCAGTAATTATGATAAAACTTTACTTTTTATTGGAAGGACTTCATAGGTGTTATGTTTTTCATTTTCTAAGTTTATCCATATTTCACATTTCTCTTGCTTGGAAAGGTGAAAATATTAACCAACACTGATCACCTGGAGGTAGTGACAGTTGTTCATTGTTTTATTATGTGTCTTGGGAATTGTTTGTTCCCTACCCTCCCTTCTGTACTACTTAATAAGATTAATTTCCTTCCACTTCAGAAACCTTGGGACCCTATTCTCCCTGATTTCAAAGGCCATGTCACAGTTGGGAGGGCAGTGGAGGCTCTTTAGGGGGAGAAGAGATTCTGGGATTTTGGAACACCTTCTAAATTGTTTTGCACATTTGTGAATTCTTAGCTTTTTTGATTCTTATTTTTAAAAATTGTGCTTTATTGTTTTTCACAGATTTGCATTTTTTACAAACCGAAGGTTTATGGCAACCCTGCATCAAGCAAGTCTGCTGGTGCCATTTATCCAACGGCACGTGCTCACTTTGTGTCTGTTTCACATGTGAAAAATTTTCACAATATGTAAGACTCTTTCATGATTATTATATCTGTTACAGTGATCTGTGATCATTGATCTTTGATGTTACTATTGTAATTGTTTTGGGGTGCCATGAACCATGTTCATAAAAGACAGTAAACTTAATCAATAAATCTTGTGTGTGTTCTGGCTTCTTCACCGACAGGCTATTCCTCCATCTCTCTCCCCCTCCTTGATCCTCCCTATTCCCTGAGACACAACAGTGTTGAAATTAGGCCCATTAATAACCCTGCAATGCCCTCTAACTGTTCAAGTGAAAAGAAGAATCACGTGTCTCTCACTTTAAATCAAAAGCTAGAAATCATTAAGCTTAATGAGGAAGGTATGTAAAAGCTGAGATGGACCAAAAGCTAGAAATCTTTTGCCAAGCAGTTAGCCAAGTTGTGAATGCAAAGGAAAAGCTCTTGAAGGAAATTAAAAGTGCTGCCCTAGTGAATACATGAATGGTAAGAGAGCAAACAGTCTTATTGCTGATACGGGGAATGTTTGAGTGGTCTGGATGGAACATTAAACCAGACACGACATTTCTTTAAGCCAAAGCCTAATCTAGAGCAAGTGCCTAACTCTGGGAAACCAAAAAATTTGTATGACTTACTTTATTGTGGTCTGGGACCAAACCCACAATATGTCCAAGGTATACCTGTAATAATTGTTCTGCCTATCTCTTGAGGGTATCGTGAGAAGCAGATTATGTGGACAAAAGCAGTAGACAAAAAATGGAAAGAAAATAGTGGATGAGTAAGTAGTAGTTTTCTTAAACGTAACTTATTAGCACATAGTACAGGAATATTGCATTTGAGAGGGCAATATTGCTTCTCCAGTAGCTGTTTGTTGTTAGAGTAGTTCCACTGGAAGCATGCAGGAGCTGCAGTTTCTCTGGGAGGCATGAGATGGGAGGGGAAAGCATGTATGTCCAGAGCAGTGGGCTAGCCCCAAGCTCTAGTCTTTGGTCAGTTCTAGGAAGGGGTGGATAAATACATATAAACTTTTTGCTGTGCTTGAATATTTGTGTCCCTGCCAAATTCATATGTTGAGTTCCTAACCCCTAGTGTGATGATATTGGAAGGTCTTTGGAAGGCGACTACGTCATGGCAGTAGAGCCCTTATGAATGGGATTAGTGTTCTTATAAAAGAGACCCAAGAGAGCTGCCTTGCCCCTTCCATCATATGGAGACACAGTGAGAAGTTGCCATCTATGACCCAGATTTTCTGGTGCCTTGATCTTGGACTTGTTAGCCTCCAGAGCTATGAGACAATAAATTTCTGTTGTTTTAAGCCAACCAGCTTTGGCATGGTGATATGGCAGCCTTAGGAAACAAGTACAGGTTGCTGTGAAGATAGAGTAAGACAGAGAACAAAAACCATTTTGAGAATGAAAGTGCCATATGGTTGTTAGTTGATACTTTCTTGGTTTATGTCACTCATGATCTAAAGTGCAGTACTGACCTTACTCAGACCAGTTTACCACTTAGGCTGCAGGGGTAGAAAAGAAGGAAGAAAAGCAAAGTGATAAGATGGCCAGGTCTTTTCTGATGTGCAAACCAGTCCACATTCTTATGATCCAGTGGCATGAAAAGGAGAGAAGACAGAAGTGAACATGTAAGTGGTGATATTTTATTGCCTAATAGCCCCTCTGCTAGCAGACATGGCTAGTGTCTTGGAATTGAACCTTGTCCTTGAGGACTGTCAAAGAGGGTAGGAGGGAGGAAAAAAGTGGGAGCCTTCTCTCTCTTAGGTATTTACAGGGTATGTCTATTTAGAAACGTTACAACTTTAACTTGTGCTTCTCCCCTTGCCTGAGAACATTTGTATGGAGGCATAAGTAGGAGTGGGAATACAATAATAATTAATTTGGGGATATTTTTCCTTTACAGCTCCTTGAATCGCACACTTGAGTGAGTGTGGACAGTAGGGGAGCAGGAAGGCTGTGCATCACTGGCCAAAACCACTCGCTTGGGGCTCTTTGTCCTATGACTTAGTTACAAAGAAAAGAACTGGGGAATGTACAACACTGTGATCCTACACCAAGCCCTGTGCTCAGGAGGGATGTGGAGATAGGAAATAAAGCAGAAAGGTAGAAAAATTGTGGTAACTTGTGTAGCCTGTTGGATGGGGTGGTTGGTTCTGCTTGGAGGAACAGGTAGTTTCCAGTTGTTTTAGGAGCTTTCTTCCACTGCTTTCCTTTCCCTAGTTTTTTTTTTTTGCCTTAGAATGTGGTACATTTAGGTCTGTTCAAATTACTTGAGTACTTGCATTGCAGGGTTATGTGGGTAGTTGTTTGCAGCAAGTCATTTTAGCGGGTAGACAGTCAACAATATCAGCAAAATAAAACTGTCAAGTTTAGAGGGTGAGTGAATAGTTTTCTCTCACTTATTAATATATCTGGAGGAACTAATTTGTCTTACATTTTTAAAGCCCATACTTGGATATGAAGATTATGTTTCTTAGAAGCATTATGTTTCATGAGCCACTGCACCTGGCCATCATTACAATTCTCAAAGCAGCTCTGAAATTCTATTTTTATTCCCATTTTACAGATAAGGACACTGAGGCCCATAAAGCAACCGCTCAAAAGCCTACGGAAAGACTAGCGATTTCAGTGATTTTATAACAATAGATTGCCTTGGAGATGTATTTTTTCAGACAGTAGGTCAGGTTCTAAATGGATCATTTAGAACGGACAGGAGATAGGGAAACACTGGGTACAAGAGGGTGGTTCCCTGGCAAGGGAACCTTCAAGCCAGGATACTCGTGGCCCTAAATGGGGACAGGCATTCCTGTTTTCATGCCCCAAAGCTGCCTTTTGGCTCGCCACAGCCCCTATCCTGTACCCATGTAAACCCCAGACTGCAAGCTCCAGAAGCAGATAAGGAGAAGAGTGGACAAGTGGCAGAACGGCATGGGAGGGAGAACAGAAGGGCCATCTGAATGCTGAGAGGAGTTTGGCTGGGAATGGTCAGAGAGGAGATTGGCCACCGAATGGCCAAACTCCAGGGGAAGATCATCTTCACACTCCACCCCCCTTCCAGCTCCCCATTCGTCCCATTGAGAGCAATTTCCACCACTCAATAATACCCGTGCATTCATCCTTTGAGTCTGTATGTGACCTGACTCTTCCAGGATGCTGGACGAGAGCTTGGGTACAGAAAGCTGTCACACTGTCTGTCTGCCATTGTGAAAAGGCAGACAGTCCACTGAGCTGGTTAACACATAAGCTGTCCACGAATGGCAAGGCTAAAAGAGTGTACTGTAACACAGCCCATTTGGGCTTTGGGAGTTGCAAGCTCTCAACCCTGGATGCTACGCTGGGGCTAGAGCCCAGGGGTGCTTGGCTCTGGCTCCTGAACCTGCCTGTCTGCATGCTTCCCCTCCCATAAGGGGTTTGAGGAGCAGTGGTGACTAAACAGATGAGCCACACCCCTGCCGCACGTCCAGCAAGGGGGGGTCAGGGAATTCTCCCATTTCAATTTCTCAGTGTTTTCTCCTATGCAGTCTGTTGTGGTGGTGGTCATTAGTGCCATCCAGCAAATGTTTTGGCATGACCTCTCTCCTGTGGAGTAACAGGGCATTTTATCACTTCCTTGAAAGTAGACATAGCCAATGAAATATGAGAAGTGATACAGCATGACATCCAGGTAAAAGTTCTGAGAGCTATTGAATTATTTGCCTTTGCCGCACTTTCCTTCTGCAACCAGAAATGCTCTGTTAGCTTAGGTCCTGGAGTTAGGATGATGTAGAACAATGACCTCAGACAGCCTGCAGTGTCTGTGTAGTGTGAGTGAGAAACAAACCTTTTCTTTAAGCTGCTGTGTTTATCATAGCAACATAGCTTAACTTATTTTGACTGATACACTTTTGTGACATGGGTTTCATGCTCCCCATGGCTTTCAAATCTATACCTGTTAGGCTAGAAAACTCTTCTGTGGGCATCTTATTCTATAATTAAATCCAAGGCCTACTTAGAAGCCTTGGATGTTACAGAGTTTCAAATGGTACAGACAGACTGATAAGCAAAATTTATCCAGTAAATGTTTATTGGGTTCCTATGAAGTACAGAACATCATGAGGGATCCAGAAATAAATTAGGCTGGTAACCTGCCTCAGAGAAATTAGAATCTAGCAGGGAAGGGCTCTTTTTATGTATTAAATGTATACAATGATATGTACATGGTTTGTGCATTTATTCAAACATACTTGTATAAGGTCTGTGACTACTATATTTGTCAAGTGTTGGGGATTTTATGGAGCAAAAAGAGATATGGTCATTCATACATGGAGTTAGGGCCTAAAAAAGGAAATTAAAATTAATCACACAAACATAGATAAAATTATAACTGGGGTGGGGGCTATAAAGAAGCACATGGTGCTATGAGGAATTATAACAGGGGGAATTATTTAGTCCAAGGGCATAATGAAGAGCTCATAGTAAGTTTGTGGAAATGCCCTGGGCTCCACAATCAAGCAGACCTGGGTTTAAATTCTGGTTCTGCCACTTTGAGCCATAAGACTCTGCTCAAGGCATTTTACCTTTCAAAACAGATATGAAAGTTTTTTTCTCAGGGTAGTTGTAAGACTAACATAAGCTTTTGACTGTGACAGTACCTGCATACTGTATATGCTATTAAATGTTACTGAGTCTCCTTCCCCTATGTGATTGACTCTATATGACCAATGCAGAGAAAGGTGATGGTGAATATGGATCTGTCTGGGGGTTAGAGAAAGCTTTGTGAAAAAAAGTAGCATTTGAGCCCAGACTTGAAGAATGGAAAAGGTTTGAATAAAAAAAATTGTCATCATATGATGAGATGATAATTATAGGAAATGGAATATTACTTAGTAGCTAAGGTCATAGGCTTCTGAATAAAACAGACCCCAATCAAAGGATCCATCATTATTAGCTCTGTGACCTTGGGCAAGGTGCTTCCTCTCTTTATTTGGAAGTTTCCCCATCCATAAAATGAGGATAATATTGGAACTATGCCATAGGATCAAAGTAAAGATCAAATGATAAAAGGATGTAAGATATTTAATACAGATCCTGGTAACTAAGGAGATGCTCAATATAATTGGCAACCAATGTTTACTCTTATAAGCAGAGAAGGGATAGTCTCTGGGTTCTTTTTTTGCAGTGCTTTAGATTCAAACTCCCAATGCATTGTTTGACTGTAAGGGGCTGATGTCATTGAGTACAGCATGAGATTTATTGTCTCCTTTGAGTATTAATCCCCACCAATTAATAGTGACAGTCACTCAACATTTAGTACCTAATGAGGTGCATCTCCTCAGTATGGCTGGAATGGTGTAGCAAAGGAGCTATGTAATCCAACTCACCAGACTTCCTTCTCACTGGCTCTCCATGACCTCCCCACTGGGCTGCCTGAGGGCATTGACTTCATTTGGAAAATGCATTTAGAAATGTCACTGGCTGGAAAGTATTAAGCTCTAAAGCCTCCTTGGAACTGTGGATGCAAAGAATGTCAGAGCCGGTCTCCTGTAAGCACTGAATCCCAAGTCATCATCTTAAAAATGGAGAAAATAAGGGTTAGAAAGGGGAATGAGATGACCAAGATTGTGCCGTTGGGGATACAGCAGAAAAATAAAGAAGTTGGATAAGGTCCTTGCTCTTATGAAGCTAAAGATTCAGTGAGGGAGATTGACAACACACAAGAAAACAAATAATTCCAAAAGTAAAACAGAGTACAATGACAAAGAATAATGAGCTTGGGAGATATTTGATATATGGTAGTCAGAGGATTTCTCTTGGAAGAGGTGATATTTAAACTGAGACTTGAAATATAGAAAGGCACCAGCAAAGATCTGGGGCAGGAGTGTTCCAGGAGTGGAAAGGAATAGCAAGTTCAAAGTTCGTAAGGCAGGAATACGCTTGGTGTGTTTGAAGCTTGGTGTGGCATGAATCCCAGTGAGCTAGGGTGATAGTGGTAAGAGATGCAGTGACAGAGGTCGGTGAGGCAAAATGTGTAGGGTTTAGGTCACATTCAGGGTTCAAATTTTATTTAATTTCAAAGGAAGAGAAGCCTCCTGGAAAGTTTCAAGCAGTGGAGTGACATGATTTGAAAGATCATTCTGCCATGGTATACAGAATAGGCTGTTGGAGGATAAGAATAGAAACAGAGAGACAGTTAAGAGTTTAAATTCTAGGTAGGATTTTATTTCAATAGTCTAATTGAGAGATGGTGTTGGAGTAAACCAAGGTAATAGACTAGAGAAGAGGGAGAGAAGTGGACAAACTGGAACTATATTTGGAGCCAGATTTTGCAGGATGCTGGGAAAGAGTAAGGTAAAGGGAATGAGTAGTTGAGGATGTATTTTTTCCTTGAATTGTATTTTTCCTTGAATGATTGGATATGTGCTAGTGACATTTACTGAGACGAAGAAGGCTGGGAGAAGAGACGACATGGGGGCATAAGATTAAAAGTGGGAAGAGTTGTGGAGAGGAATTTATGGGTTAGGCCAATGGAAACTTCCATCTTTATCCCACTGGCTGAAACTCAACCTCACAGCCAGATCTAACTGCAAGGGAGACTGGGGCAGGTAATCTAGGTGTGTGACCTGAAAGAGAAGAAAATAGTTTGGTGATTATCTCTCCCACAGTGCACCACTGGCCACTTGATTCTTAGGTATGAAAGCTTCTCAACCTAAGAGTCATTCGACTCACAACTTGGGCTGGGGGTCCTTTCTTCTCAGTCATGACCTCACTTAGCCCCTTGGGAGCTGAGCTAGCCCACATTCAGGTAAGACCTGAGCTAAAATTTGGAGTAGGTTCCCCTCCTTTCTCCCCCTGAGTTCAGTTAACTTCTTTTTATACTGGAGCTCTAACACTGGACTCAATCTTTTTTTTTTTTTCTTTTTTAAGAGACAAGCTCTCGCTCTGTCCCCCAGGCTGGACAGTAGTGGTGCGATCTTAGCTCACTGCAGCCTCAGACTCTTGGCCTCAAGCAATCCTCTTGCCTCAGCCTCCTGAGTCACTGGGATTATAGGCATGAGTCAGTGTGCCCAGCTCTGGACTCATTCTTTATCTCAGTCATGTCCGGGCTCCTGTTTGAACATAGACCTTATATACTTTAGACTGGTCTTCTGATACCTATCCTTGTAGACTCTGTCTCAAGTTCATTATCAGTTTCTTGTGAGGAGCACCACATTTGGATGTTTGTGGCTTTGGGTATGATTCTCTGTCTTCCAAACTGTAAAGCTGGGTTTGGTAGTGTTTGAGGCGGCCTTAGTATGTAACAGATGTGCAGAATCTGGAAAACAAAATCAAAGGCCAGTTAGGAAAGAGCAGTGATTATATGGAGTTGTTAGCTGGACTTGAGTTAGTCATATCAAATAGTAATTCTATGTACATATCCTTACATTTATTTTGTGTTAAAATAATTTTTATGTATACAGTCTCATTCTTATAGCACTGCTGCAGAATATGCATTATTATCCTCATGTATCAGTCAAGATATAACCAGAGAAACAGAAGCAGTAAGATGGATGAATGGATGGGGATAGATGGATGGACATAGAATTATCAGAAGGAATTGGTTACACAACTAGGGTCTGCTGGGTAATTTCAAAATCTGTAAGGCATGCTGTTAGGATGGGGAGGCTAGAGCTCCTTGGCATGATCTGAAGGCACAGGCAGAACTTCTTCCTCAGGGAAGCCTCAGTTCTGTTCTTAAGGACTTTCAGTGGATTGAACTAGACTCACCCAGATTACCTAGGATAGTCTCCTGCACTTAAAATTAACTGACTGTGGACTATAATCACATCTACAAAACACCTTTGCAGGAACACCTTGATTAGTGTTTGGCTGAATAAATGAGGACTGCAGCCTCGCTAAACTGACAAATAAAACTAATCATCATAGCCCATTTTATAGGTAAGGAAATAGAAGCAGAGAGTAGGAAGTTGCAGAGCTGGTTGTTAAACTTTATTTATCATTCTAAAATATCCCTTTAAGTATTTTTTCAAGTCCATAAATTTCATATAATATTCTCAGCAGAATCTAAAGAAAATGTCTGGATTGACTTACCAAGAATGATCTAAATGATGCAATATTCCAAACAGAATAGTGAAGAAAGTTATTACCTGCTAGGCAGCCAAAAGAGTGTGAGAATGACTTAGTTTTTTCCTGGTCTAAGAGTCTCATCATGAATAATTTCCAATATGGATAAGGCCTTGATTTTAAGTAAGTCAGTGATAGTAGAGTTTGCTTCTTTAATTCTTCGTGCAAGATTACGAGACACAAATCCTTAACATTTATTTCCAGCCCGAGGCCGAACAAGTTATTGGTTTAATTATAGAAAGCTGAACTTTCATCTTTCTTTAATTGAGCATGGATAATTTGTACCTGTGATCAGTAGCCAAAATGCCATAAAATTACTTATGAAGCCTCATACTCATACCCTTTTAATGCAGTAAAAATACCAATTTTGTAGGCTTGTACAGTCATCATTTTGGGCAACCGTTTCAATTTGTTAGTAATCATTGTCAGCACTTCATAACTAATGTGGTTTGGAAAGTGTCACAAGAAGTCCTTTTTCCCTTTTGGTGATGGGCAGTACATTTAGAGAACAAGAGGCCAGTGAGGAGAGAGATGCTGGCTTCTTGGGCCCATGGTTTGAATGACAATCAGAGAACAACAGATCATTATTTTTCACAGCAAGGAAAGGAGGAAGGGTCTCAGAAATCCTAAACTAAATGTCAGCTCTTGGGTGCTTTTTGTTACGCATTCTAACATAAGAAGGCAAGGGCATTTTTATTTCTCTTCTTTTCTCCAATCACACCCTGGGAAGACAAAACTATTATTATAGGTTATGTGTAACCACTGAGCTCATGGTCTTTAGTGAGAAGGCACCCTAGAGGCCAAAATGACTATTGTGCCTCTTTCTGCTATAAATTTTGATGATGAAAAAGAGTGTTGGGCCACTGAATTATTGCAGCCTTGGAGACAGTTAGCAGCCCATGTGCTTAGCAACAATTGTGATCTAGTCTGAAAGAAATGCCCTTGATTGTATTGCCAGTGTAGAAATAGTTGGTATAACCTTGAGGGCAAAATTGATAGGGCAGTCAATTTTTTATCCCTTTTAGGCAGAACTACCTTTTAAAAAAGAATAGTTTACAAATTTAGAGTTGAAAGAAACATAGTTTGAATAGAGTATGTTTCCCTGAAGGTATTCAAAGAGTATTTTAATGCTCTGTTTCTCAATCCAAATTATACAGCAGACAGATCGATAGTTCAAATTATTTCCTGTGGAGAAATAAAGTGTGAGACAGACGAAGAAGAGAGGATAGGGAAATAGGAGCTAGGGAGAGGGCTTAGCGTCTTTTAAATTAATAGAGAAGAACTGGCAAAGGGCAGGTTCAGACCCATGGTAAATTCGTGCCTGGAGAGGTAGCGGGGTGGCTTATGGCTTCCTGTGAAGGGAGTCTGGGTAATGTGAGGAGAGGGCTGAGAGAGGAACTGGGGACAGGTGGTAAAAGTTTTCGGCAGCCTGTGAACAAATTGTTTGAAAAGGAGGAGTTTCTCAGTTTTCTCAGCAGAAATAGAAGACATGCTCCATTGGAATTTTACAGATAATTGAATAAAGGTACAATTTAAAGATGTACAATTTAAAGGTACAATTTAGAGATGTGTGGGCAGGGCTGAGGCACCTAGGAAGAGAGGATGAGGTGCCAGGTTTTAGCAATAGCAGGAAGTTGTTGTACTGCCCAGGCCTGAAGAGCACGGGGTGAGCATGGGGACCCAGTGTTCATGGGGTGACATGACCTACCACTGTGGAAGGAGGCACTAGATAAGAGTTGAAGTTGTAGAAGGATCCAGTCATTGTCAGAGCCACAGTGCTGAGGCAGGGGGAGAGCCAGGGAACGAATGCCCAACTCCACTCTCCTGCCACCTTTTGGTCTTTCTATTAACCAATCCAACCTGAAGGCAGAGGAGACAGGAGCTCTTGTGATGTGGAGAAGGGCAGTGAATGATTTTGGGGAAACAGCAGAGAGAATAACCAGCGCTGATGGAGGGTCTAGGAGGTGATGGGATGCAAGGGCACTGAACTTGCCTTGGCAGCCAACTTGCTGAGGGACTTTAAGCAAATAGCCTGATCCTTTTCTGTTTGTCCCCCCAGCCCATCAATAAAATAGGGATAATAACTTACCCATTTCCTGGGGTGGTTATTGTCAGCCTAAATAACAAACAGAGAGAGGCTTTCTAAAAGAAAAAAAAAATACTTATTTGGGAATAGTGCATGAGAATGCACTGCAATGAGAATGCTGTGCCCGTGTAAGTACTCAGGGAGGTAAAAGAAAGAAAAGGTTTTTAAAGGAAACAATGAGGAGAATTACGAAATTGTTTTGAAATAATTATCCTTGGTTACAAAGCTAAATAAGAAGAGTGACACCAGTCTGAGTTTGGACAGGCAATTGCTGGGCAGATGTCCTTGCAGAAGTATTCTTTTGTGTAAGTTTGTAAAGGTCTTTGTACAAGGTTGTGTTTTTTGCAGTCACTGTGATAGTGTTTCTTATCAGGTATACAAACATGAGAACCCTCTCTTCATGGACTTCTCTGGCTCTATTTGTCAGGTTTTTTTTTTTTTTTTTTAAACAAACAACAACAACAACAACAAAAAACTTTAGCGACTCCATTTTGATTTGGACAATTGTCATGTTATAAAGATCAGGTGACAGATGTACCTTATTAATTTGTATTTATGTTGAATTTTATAATTTCTAAATCTTCCTCATGTCTCTTACCTCATTTGCTTCTCAATACTAATTTCTAGAGTAGTCAAGATAGGTTTTATTATTCCCGTTGTATAGCGAAGATGACTGAGTTGGAGAAATTAAGTGGTTTCCTAAAAGTTACCAGATTAAGAGATTTTTTGACTAACTTGACTGTAATTTTCTCCTAGTACACTTTGAATGCTATTGAATTCAGCATTGTAGGTGGTTTTGAGGGACTATTATCATCTTTGTAAAGCATAAAAGTTCCAGATGAGGAGCCTGAGACAATACCTTTCATGTGGTCTGGAAGAACAGCACCCGGGATTCAGGCCTGCTTTCTTATCTGGGAAGATACCACAGGGAGGGAAGCTGCCAGTTTTCATAACCAGCCACTCCTATTTCTCTCTGTGAAAAAGGCAAAAAGTGGTGTAGCTCATGCAGGTAGCACACAGCCACAGATTGGAGTTACCTTATGTGTATGCCTGTGCCTTGCAACATGTGTTATTTTTTATTTTTGCCCTCTTGGAACTTACCTGTAGAATGTCACCTATGCATAAAAATGCTACTAATGGGGGCAACTTTTCCTCCCCCTAACTTGTGTCTGGTCTGTAGATATGTCAGCTATCTGGGATAATCAGATATACTGTATTAGGGGAATTTTACCATCTGCTGCTTTTATGTGGCACTTCCTTCTTACTCAGTAAGTTTCCACCTGAGCAAGATTGGAGTACTGAAGCTCTCTGAAGGGTATTGTCTACAAAAGTAGCTATTTTGTCAGGTGAACGTGAAAGGGAAATAAAAAATAAGTCACCTGATATATCATCATAAAGATTGGTTGACTGGGTGCTGTGGCTCGTGCCTGTAATCTCAGCACTTTGGGAGGCCGAGGCGGGCAGATCACTTGAGGTCAGGAGTTCAAGACCAGCCTGGCCAACATAATGAAAGCCTATCTCTACTAAAAATACAAAAATTAGCTAGGCATGGTGGTGTGTGCCTGTAGTCCCACCTACTCAGATGCTGAGGCAAGAGAATCGCTTGAACCCAGGAGGTGGAGGTTGCAGTGAGCTAAGATTGGACCACCACGCTCCAGTCTGGGCGACAGAGTGAGACTCTGTCTCAAAAAAACAAAAGCAAAAACAAAAGGAATGGTTGCAGTGATTGAATCTGAATATCCCAGGAAGGAGGCACTCTTTGGGAACTGCCATAAATTTCAGACCACAAGGGCACCCAACCTGAGGTTACTCCTGAAAAGTCTGAATAAATGAGTCTACTAACATAGTTCTGCCTTTGCTTGAACACTTCTGGTCATGGGGAACTCAGTGCCCTCTGAGTTAGCCCACTCGGTCCATAAAGAGTTCAGTAGGCCGGGCGCGGTGGCTCAAGCCTGTAATCCCAGCACTTTGGGAGGCCGAGACGGGCGGATCACGAGGTCAGGAGATCGAGACCATCCTGGCTAACACGGTGAAACCCCGTCTCTACTAAAAATACAAAAAACTAGCCAGGCGAGGTGGCGGGCGCCTGTAGTCCCAGCTACTCCGGAGGCTGAGGCAGGAGAATGGCGCAAACCCGGGAGGCAGAGCTTGCAGTGAGCTGAGATCCGGCCACTGCACTCCAGCCCGGGCTACAGAGCAAGACTCCGTCTCAAAAAAAAAAAAAAAAAAAAAAAAAAAAAGAGTTCAGTAAAAATGTTTCACTCCCCAAACTGAAATTGGAATGAATTGCCTCTCTGGTTCTAGTTACTCCACATCTAGTAATACACAATTAGCCCATTTCAGCAGCAACATTGCACACTGTTGAACTGTATTAAGCTCACTGTCTACTAAAATCAGATTACAATTTGTCAGTTTTACATGACATACTGCTGCTAAATCAAATCTCAGACATTTTTCACTTTTTTAGGTTTTATACCCAATCTTGTATTTTTATTTATGTTAAACTTCCTTTTATTTAGACTGGCTTGATGGTTATGAGTATTTTGGATGTTGATTTTGTTCATATAGTTGCTATTGTTTCAATTGCATGTTCAATAAATGTAGCCCCTGTATCTTCATCTAAATCATTGATTAAAATGCTAAACAGGGCTGGAGGAAGAGTTGTTAGAGGCCTACTGGGTTCCTGGTGACTATAGTAGGGAGACATGGGGAAGAATAAATTATGAAGAGTGACCATAGTATGTTGTAAAATTAATGAGTTAGTAGCAATAGGCCTAGAAAAGTAGGTTATGAGGAGCCTAGGAAATAATTTATCCCCATTCTGAGGGATGTAATTTGACCTGTTGTTTTTGTTTATTTTCCCCAGGTTTATTGAAGTATAATTGACAAATTAAAATTGTATATATTTAAGGAATACAAAATGATGTTTTGATATATTTACAGATTGTGAAATGTTACCAAAATTAAGCTAATCAATGTATCTATCACCTTACGTAGTTATCTTTCTTTTGTGTGTGTGTTAAAAATACTTAAGATCTACTCTTTTAGCAAATTTTCAAGTATACAAAACATTTCTTTTCTTGAGGCAGGGTCTTGCTCTGTTGCCCAGGCTGGAGTGCTATGGTGTGATCATGGCTCATTGTAGCCTTAAGTCCTGGGCTCAAGTGATCCTCATACCTCAGGCTCCCGAGTAGCTGAAATTATAGGTACATGCCACCGTGTCCAGTGAATTTGAAAATTTTTTTGTAGAAACTAAGTCTCACTATATTGTCCAGGCTGGTCTCGAACTCCTGGCCTCAAGAGGTCCTCCTGCCTCAGCCTCCAAAAGTGCTGAGATTACAGGTGTGAGTCACCATACTTGATCATACAAAACATTATAATTAACTATAGTCATCATGACCTATTGTTTTTAGAATATTTAGCTTTCTTCACTTTTTAATCTATGGTTAATTTGCATAGATATTTCATGCATGCTTGAAAGAAATTATAGATCCATTTTTAGGATATAGATTATGATGTATATTAGACTAAATGTATTTTCTGTAATTTTTTTCTACTTGAACTATAAAAAATTAAGAGGGGGGTGCTTTAATGTTTTCCATTGCTGTTGTGTTTAAATGGTTCTCTTTTCAAACAAAATGTAAATATTATGATATGCTTTTTTCTTTATAAATGGGTAAGTTGCTGTCTTAATTGTGAATTAATGAATTAATCTGTTTATGTTCTTTATTGCTTTTTTGCTTGAATTAAGCATTGTCTGATATTAATATCACAACCCCTGAACTCGTTTGATTTACATTTTCTGGTAAAACTTATCTATCCTGGGCATACCCAGTGGTAGTGGTCTGGAGTTTCTCTGGGGAGAGGCTCCAGAGCCATCTGACTGCCTCTGTTCCACTGCCACAGCAGTGGTTCTATTCCTGCTGCCCTAAGTCTTTGGAAGAAACAAAGAGCCTGAGGGCTACACCTGAGCTTACAGCATGCCGCTATCACCATATGGAGAGGAGACTAGTCTCTCTTCCCAGTGAGCCTTTTGCCTTTTGCTCCCCAACAAGAGGAGCCCCAAGCTCACACCAACAGTGCAGCTGCCCTACCCCAATGACTGAACACTCTGGGTAACAGCTGGGAGTCCACATTTATCAGGCGTAGAGCCCTCTGGAGCAACTGAAAGCCACTCTGCTACTACCTCTGTAGTGGTACTATCCCTGCTACCCTCAGTCTAATGAAGGAGCAAAGACTGTAAATGTCTTATTCACACCTCTAACAAGCTTCAGTTGACCTATGGGGAGGAGGCCAGTCCTTCTCCCACAGGCTCCACCCCGTCACCCATCACCAAGCAGGGAACCCCTGGCTTGGGCCCACAGCACAGACCCCCTATCCTGGGCTGATTGCTCTGAGGGATTGCTGACCTGGATCTCTCTGGGATGGAGCCCCCAGGAGACAAGTGAAAGATCGTCAGCCACATCTATTGATAAGGCCTCTTCCTCTGCTGCCTCCAAGTTGGTGAGGAAATATAAACCTAGAGATCACCCCACAGCAGTGGTGGGCAGCCCAGGAGTGCCAAGCCACGATCTACAGCCAATACTTAAGTGGGAGAGGATCCCACACTTTCAGGGCATTAAGAGGGAACACAGTGACTAAGCAAGAACCTGCCAACTGACCACTCCACCTAAGTGCCACTTATTGGATCATACCCCAAAGCTTCAACACCAAAATACCTCACTAACCCGCCCACTGTGAAACCAAAGGCAAGATGTCAGTTACAAATGAAGACCCTACACAAAGCCTTGGCCCTGTGAACATAACCAGAAAAGAAGTCTACTGACCATATTCAATCTATGTCACAGTTAAAGGAACACACACATGTAGAGATGAGAAAGAATCAACATAAGAACTCTGGCAACCCAAATGGCCAGAGTGTCTTATGTCCTCTAAATGATTGTACCAGTTCTCTAACAAGGGTTCTTAACCAGCTGAGTTGTCTGAAATGGCAGAACTAGAATTGAGAATATGGATAGGAATGAAGACAATCAAGATTCAGGAGAACAGCAAAACCCAATCAAAGGAAACTTAGAATCACAATAAAATGATACAGGAGCTGACAGATGAAAAAGCCAGTATAAAAAAGAATCTGATAGAACTAAAAAAACACACTATTCCTCCCTCTACCATTAACTTTCCTTCATCTCTTGTTATATTGGCATATGTGAAATTTTATTCCGATGTATTGGCCATTTATGTTTTTTGGGAAGAATGCTAAAATGGTAGACATGAAAAGAATGGGTTAAAAGTGGAGGTGGATAAGGAAAGCAGTTAGAACTTACTATAGAAGTTGAAGGAAGGAGGCGGCGATGTCAGAATGAGACGGAAGGGACCAGATAAGGGATTATTTAGAAACCTAGTTTCAATTTTATCTTTGCTATGTTACTTTCTTCATTGAAAATAAATGTGGTCCATCCATATTATTTCCTTATTCTGTGTCACTCATGCCAATAGATCATTCTTCTCTCAATGTACTTGACTAGATCTGAGTCTCAGAATATTTCTGTGGTGTATTCTAGTTTGGGAATACTTGAATTTATTTGTTTCTCCTCCTGTGGTGATACACCTTTCTGATTTGTGTCTCCTTGAAACTTTTAAGCTGTGTGTATATCTTGGAACCTGGTCATCTTCATATTCGGAAACCCCCAGAGTGTTCAGAACAGTGTGTTGGTTCCCTCAGTATCTCCACTTAGTTCTGTATGATTCACCTTATGATATCACCATGGTCTCTTTATTTATTTATTTATTTATTTATTTATTTATTTATTTATTTATTTATTTTTTGCCTCACTGATCTCAGCAGATCTGCTTTGCCTGGACACTAACAATTAATTTTTTTCTCTTGTTTTAAAATTAGAAAAAAAAATTTAAAGCAAAGCCCCTCTACTTTGTTGAGGTAGAGACAGAACAGTCAGCACTAGATTATAATGTTAGTTTCTCCTCACAGTGGGGCTCTGTATAGCTTCTCTGGACTGAGCAGGTCTTGGTTGACCAGCTTTGTTTAGTCTTTTTTTCTAATGAATTCATTTCTGAGGATCATAGCAAAGAAGGAAATGGAAGTGAGGAGTGAGAAAACGCCTCCTGCAGCAGTCTTCTTCACTCAGGCCTATGGGAAAAGTTATAGAACCCTCATGCAGGTCTTCTTTCCCCCAGAGCCTTCATTTTTTCTTTGTGCCCTCTGCCCTCCAAAAGTCAACAGAAAACTTTCAGCAGTACTTAATTTGATAAGAAATGTGATCCAGGGAGGTGGTCTCTCCCTGAACATCTGGAAGGGCAGACTTCTTGCCCAAGGCAGAGCCTCAAAATAAGATAACAGTTTATAGGAGCTCTAAATGAGCTATTTCACACAAAAGTACTTTGTTTACATTCCAAACACGAGGTCTCCATGTGTGAGTGACTACTTTCTCATACACATGATCCTTTGTCTCATCCTCATAATCACCGAGTAGTTCAATTACTGTGTGCTAGGCTAGGCACTGGGATAGATGTTTTACATTCATTACTTGGTTTTGTTTTGTTTTCTCATATTCTAGTGGGAGCTAAATACATTCATTATTTTTTTAAAACACTAACAGCAATGTACTGATGTAGTAAATATTATAAATTTCCTTTCACAAATATCAGATTAAAAAAACTCCAGGAGACAAAGTCATTTTCCTCAGGTCACATAGGCCATTGGTCATATAGGCTAAGAACTGCACCAGAAGCATTCATTTCTCAACCCTGTCCACTCACCCCCTAAACTGCACTGCCTGTTTAACGTATCGCATAAAGCCCTAGTACTTTCATGTCATTAATATTATTACGGTTTATTGAGACCTCATTATGCACCAGACACCTACTATCCTAGAAAGGTAGAGACATTATTCGAATCCTCACAACAACCCTACAAAATATTTTTTATCACCATTGTGCACATTTTGTCTATGCCCAATAAGTAGCAGAATTGATTTTACAAATCAGGGTAGGTCTGTCTTCAAAAACTGCTCTCTGTCTCTCATACTGCCTAATGGAAGCCTATAGTAGGTTTAATTGTGGCCTCTCTAAAATATATCCTTGTCCTAACCTTCTGTGAATACGACCTTATTTGGAAAAAAGGGTTTTTCAGGTGTAATTAAATTAAGCATCTAAATATGAGACCATTTTGAGTCATCTGGTTGAGATCTTAATCCTATCACAGATGCCCTCATAAGAGACAAAAGAGGATGACAGCAGAGAGAAGATGAGAAGCTCACGTCAACGCAGAGGCAGAGATAGAAGTGATAGAGCCGCAAGCCACGATGACCTGGAGCTACCAGAAGATGGAAGAGGCAAGGAAAGATTCTCCACTCTAGCTTTTAGGTGGAATCTAGCCCTACCAACACTTGATTTCAGACTTCCAGCCTCCAGATCTGTGAGACAGTACATTCTTGTTGTTTTAAGCCATTCATTTTGTGATTTCTTATGGGAGTGACAGGAAAATAATACATAGCCTATTTCGTTTTGAAACCATAGACTAACTCATACCATTTCTTTAAAAACTCAAAATGTACCCCACTTTATTATGGCCATGAGTGCCTTTGGTGTCCTCCAGCTGGACTGATTTTCTGACTTCCTTACTCACAGCCTTTGAGGACCTCTCTTCCACCGGAGCATCAGCCCTGGACGTGCTTTTGTGCCTTTGCTGACCTTGGTCTGGACCTTCCTTCTGCTTGTGGAACCAACTTACTATTCCCCAATCTTACACTGTAATCTGCTGACCTCATTGTCAAGTTTAGTCTGACTGATACCTTTCCCTAAAATCCTGGAGGGAGAGCCCTGGCTAGAATTAATTGCTCTGTTTCTGTGTGCCCAGAGTGGTCTACTTATACCTACCTCTATGTATTACTTATGTCTGTCTGTCCTGTATTGTAGTTCATCAATTGCCTGTGAAATCCTGGAGCCAGGGCAAGAATTTTTATCTCAGTACTTCTCATGGAGCCTGCCACAGAATATCTGCTGATGCCTCCTGACTTACCTCTGGATACCCATGTAAGTCTCTACAAAGGGTTTCTTAAACTTGAATTTGCAAGAGAATCACTGAACGAACTTGTTAGAAATGCAGATTCTGGGCTTCTGCAAATTCTTTGCTTTTGGGAGAGGGACAGGAAGCTATATTTCTTTCAGGCAACACAAGTAATTTTCAGGCAGTGGTTGCCTGACTATACTTGGAGTGGTCTAAAATTTGAACTAGAATCTCCTGCGGTATTCACCTGTTGAGTAACAGTTTCATGGATTTCTCTTGGGATGTAACGAGTGACCTAAAATTGCATTCTGCTTGGGAAAAGAAGAATCAAATCATCCTTTAAGACTTTGGTCAAAAGAGACTGCACATTTGATCCTATTTCTAAACTGTGTCTCAGTCCACCTGAAATCCATTTCGTATTTCCTGAGCTGCTGAGGATTTGGAGTCGGTTTCCTTATTTAAAGCTCACATGCTCTGGGCTCTCAGCAGGCACATGGCTAGGATTGTCTTGCTCAGACAGCACAATTCTTTTCTGTCTCTTAAACAGTTGCAAGTTCTAGTGCTTCTGTGCACCTCTCCCTGTTTAACTTGATTTCAAAGAGCTCCAACCATCACTTTAGGCATTGATGGAAAGAATGTGTTGTGTAAGTATCTATACTCATTAAAGGAATAACTCATTGTGCTGTATTTTTGTCTTTGGGGACATTATGAACTTTTCCCTCCACTTAGGAATGTCTTATGTCCTTGATAGCTTCTGCATAACACAAAATCACTCAGAGCAAACCTCAGCATAAGATAAAGGAACTTTTCTGAGCTCCAGTTCCTCATGAAAATAGGTATAATTGTACCTATTTCATAGAATAGTTTTGAGGCTTAGATAAAATAATTTACTAAATAGAAAACGTTTAATAGGATATCAGATTCACAGGAGGACCTAAAAATCTTAATATTGTAATTATAGGCAGGCTTAATATTCATAATTTCAGATGTAACCTAAAACTTCTTTGTCATTCCCCTCTTCCTCATCAACATTGCCATCATCAAATTGCTGGATTTTAATTAGATTTTACTCTGTGTGCTGGGGACATTCTAAGTACTTGACATTCTGTACCACAATTCCTTTACTGCCATAACAAATTACCACAATCTTAGAGCTTAACACAACAAAAATCTACCTCATAGTTCAGTAGGTCAGAAGTCTAACACAGGTCTTATTGGATTGAATCCAGGTGTTACAAGGACTGCATTCCTTTCTGGAGGCTCTAGGGGATAATCTGACTCCTGCTAATTCAAGTTGTTGGCAGAATTCAGTTATTTGCTGTTACAGGTCTGAAGTCCCTGTTTCCTTGCTGACTGCCAACTGAGTACTGTTTCTAGCTTCTAGGGGCCACCCACTTTTCTTGACCTGTGGCCTCCTTCCTCAATCTTCAGAGCCAGCAAGGGTGGGTTGAATCCCTCTCATGCTTTGGAACTCTCTAGCCACGTCTCTGTCTGACTTTTCTGCTGCTTCTTCCACTTTTACTTTTACGGGCCCATGTAGTTAGATTGTGTCTACCCAGATAATCCAGGACAATCTCCCTATTTAAAAATCTGAAACCTTAATTTCACTTTCAGCATCCCTTTTGCTATGTAATATGATGTGTTTACAGGTTCTGGGAATTACGACATGGACTTTTTTTGGGGAAGGGGACATTATTCTGCCTATCACATATTCATTGTCTCACTGAATTTTCTCAGTGTCTCTATTTTGTTGTTCCCATTTTACAGATGATAAAAGAGAAGGCTAGTGAGATTAAATAACTTGCTCGGGTCCAGTTGATGATAAGCGGTGAAGCCAGGATACAAATCTAGGGACTTTGCTTATAGAATATGATTAGTTTAGAACTATGCTAGGTTGGGCTATAAGATTAGCTCTGGTACCAGGGCCAGGAACCCCTTTTCTGTGTTTATGACCTGGGACAACACAAAAGGAGAAAAAGACTGGCTTGGATTTAACCACTTGGGAGAATTTAATTTTCCACAGAAGGTCAGAGAGCCAAACAAGAGCTCTCAAGTCTGTCTCAAAGATGTATGTTTCTGACCAAGTTTTTTTTGACATAGGGCATGAACACCATCTTATTGCTCATTTCGCAACTTTCTCCCAATTTCATACCTTTTCCATTCTAACTTTCTCACCACTGAAACTTTCACAGGAAGTTGGAGGAAACATTATTAGGAACAAGAATTTATCTCAGCAAATATGTAGAATACCTCATAGGGTCACATCTATTACCTATTTAATACTTACCCTGTGTTAAATACCTTACTTAGTGACCCTGCAGGTAGATGCTATTAACGGGGGGAACTTACAGACAAGGAAGCTGAGACACCGATAAGCAAACTTGTTGGGATTTCACTCTTGGCATCTTGATGCCAAACCACTACACTCTGTGATCACTGTAATCATCTCTTATCAGATGAAAATATTTGGATCTTTTTTTTCCCTGCTCTTAGCAATTTCCATACTTTGCCGTTAACTGAAGTATCTGATACCAGGCATCTTGGCATTAAGGCTGCTCTCCTATGTCCAGCTGGATGCTATGATAATAGAGCCTCCATACCTCTAGGCCAGGCAAAGGAGAAAATCATTTTCAAACAAGGAGTTTGCAGACTATCACCTGGTGGCTCTGTGATTTGGTTTGGCTGTGTCCCCACCCAAATCTCATCTTGAATCCCCACATGTCGTGGGAGGGACCCGGTGGGAGGTGATCGAATCATGGGGATTGAGTTCCCCTACGCTGTTCTTGTGGTAGTGAATAAGTCTCATGAGGTCTGATGGTTTTATAGGGCAAACCCCTTTTTGCTTGGCTTTCATTCTGTCTTTGCTGGCCTCCATGTAAGATGTCCCTTTGTTCTTACTTGCTCTTCTGCCATGATTGTGAGGCCTCCCAGCCACGTGGAACTATGAGTTCATTAAACCTCTTTTTCTTCATAAATTACCCAGTCTTGGGTATGTCTTTATCAGTAGCATGAAAACAGGCTAATACACTCTGTTTTATTCATATGTAAATGCACGGTATATTCATATATTAAGTGCAGAGAACTTTTATATTATTTAACCTGAAGTAGATAAGTCTTCTGACTCCTCAGGTTTAAGTGGGAGCCTAGAACTTTGTCCCAACTGTTATTATTAGTCTCATAGTATGGGCCTTTTTGATAATATTATTTCTTTATGTCTGTATAAGTCTATGTTATTCATAACATAGTTTTAAATGTTTTTGTTCAATCCTCAAAAACATCTAGTGAAATAAGATAAGGAAAAAAATCACATGATTATAATTAGATGGTGATGATGAAGATGAAGAAGAAGAATGCTTACCATATGCCAATGTCATATACTCTTGTGGTGGTTAATACTGAGTGTCAACTCGACTGGACTGAAGGATACAAAGTATTGATCCTGGGTGTGTCTGTGAGGGTGTTGCCAAAGGAGATAAACATTTGAGTCTTCACTGGGCTGGGAAAGACAAATCTACCCTTAATTTGGCTGGGCACAATCTAATCAGCTGCCAGTACAGCTAGAATATAAACAGGCAGAAAAATGTGAAAAGATAGACTGGCCTAGCCTCCCAGCCTACATCTTTCTCCCCTGCTAGATGCTTCCCCCGCTCAAACACTGGACTCCAAATTCTTCAGTTTCGGAGTATGGACTGGCTCTCTTTGCTCCTCATCATGCAGATGGCCTATTGTGGGACCTTGTGATCATGTCAGTTAATAATAAACTCTGTGTGTGTGTGTGTGTGTGTGTGTGTGTGTGTATATATATAAATATATATATGTGTATATATATGTGTGTGTATATGTGTGTATATATATATTCCATTAGGTCTGTCCCTCTAGAGAACCCTGACTAATACACTCTACATGTTTTAACTTGTTTAATCTACTCAATATCTATTGGGGTAGGTATTGCTACTATTTCCATGTTAAAGGTAAAGCTAATTTACTTCTTCAAGTTCATCCATCTAGTAAGCATGGGACTAGGTTTTAACCCAGGCTACTTGACTCTTAGGACCACATCCTTGGCTAAGGCTCCATAGCATTATTTTCATTCTGTAGCTGAGCTAATTAAGATCCAGAGTGAAATTAAGATTTGTTATAGGCCACCCAGCTGGCGATTCTAGGACTCTGACCAAGTTTTCTGCCTTCTATTTGGAGGCAGTAATGATACAGCAGAATTATATGGAATCAGAGAGAGAGTTCAATTCACATCATGGCTCTGTTGGACAATAAACATGTGACCTTGGGTAAATCATGAATATTCTCTAATCTTTAATTGACTCAGGTAAAAAATGGGGGTAATCATACCTATTTACTTAGGTTATCAGCAGAATGGAGATAATGCATGTAAAATGTTTTGCATGAAGTGAGTAAACAATAGCTGTTATTGTTAGTCAATGCTCTTTCCACTACACCAGCTGCCTCTCTAGAAATAATGGAGCAACGCTCAATTATTTTTAGCGTGAGCCATAGGCTGTTGGCAGGCACTACCTGATAAATCAACATCATCGTAGGGGACAGGCTCAGAGGTATGTCCCAGACCTGGGAAATACAGTGGCTGAGACTAGGATACCTAGTAAGGTTCCAGTGAACTTGGTATGTCTAATGCAATCAAAGCTGAGAATTGGGGCTTGTTAATAAGCTTCATCCTCTCTCCTTAGCTGTTTTCCTAGATGAGTCTATAGTAAATATGATTGCTTATTATCTTTTCTGCTGCATATAAGCTCCCTCCTAAAGATGAGATTCCAAAGGCAGTTCTGGAAAGCTGAGCAAAATGTGGTGGTGTTGGGGAACTGGTGAAGGCTGAAGATTGTTCTTTGTGTCACATTATAAGTATTGGAGTAGATTACTGAAGTATACATTGGTGATTAGTTTCTAAAGCATGATCCTTTGAATAAACATTGATGTGCCCCAGAAACAGAGTTCTGTTCAGAATGATTTATGGTCCGTGGTGCTATGGTGTGATCTGAATTATCTTTGAAAGGAAGAGCAGATATCAAATGAATTTAGAGGATAAAAATAGGTGGATGAGCAAAAATGCAGAAATGTCCTAGATTTCTCAGTTCCTTGCAAGGAGACTTTCAGGGGCATACCTGAAGCTGTATTACCTGACACTTACTGACACTGAAGGTTAAACTGTAGAAATGTGTGAATTGTCTGCTCCTTTCTGAGGTTTGTGTATTCCTCTTTCCGCCAGTCTTTCCCTCCTAAAAAAGGAAAAAAAGAAAAGGAGTAGAAGGAGGCTCAGAAATAGTGACATCTAGCCTGTCTTGGTGGCGCTTTTCAGTGAACACGAACTAATGTACAGCTCTTTTAGATGTGTTAGGCATCTCAGGCAGAAGAAATGATCAAGTCTGTCATATCCAACTTGATTTTTTTTAATCAAAATGAATTCCAAAAAGCCATCCTGATGGTAAGGGAGGTACTTCTGTAAGCTCTGGAATCAAGTGGATCTACCTATCTCTAAATCCTACCTCTGTCACTTAATAGCTGTGAGTCTATGGGAAAGTTACTTTATTTCTCTAACCTTCAGTTTCCACATCTGTAAAATGGCAATAATCATAGTGCCTATCTATTACATAGGCTTGTTATAAAGATTAAAGATTAAATTAGAAATATACTAATTAACAATATCTAGTTTGTAGTACACATTTGGTGTTATCTCTCATGATTATTTTAGCATTTCCTGTCCCAATTCTATGGATGTATTAATCTTGGCAAATTACAATGGGACTAGTTTATTCTACTTTTCTTGTAGATTAGTATTTAATAAAAGGTCAACCTTCACTTCAGAAGGCAGAGCTTTAGCCAGGCCCAGCGAGACAATACCCAGAACAGTGTTTGGAGCCAAGAAGAAGGAGAGACAGCATTAGGTGTTGACAAGACCCTTAGGTATCTCCTGGCTCAGTCACCTGGGACAGGAGGCTCAGAGAATATCATAGACAACTGCTCTTACTCCTAGCCTGCTGCCAGTGCAGGCGGGAAACAGAAAGCTCGAGCCAGCCAGATTGCAGGTGCAAAAGCCACTGGAGACAGGAGCTCATTCCAAAGCTGCCTGGCACAGCTGTTTAAAATGAAGGTCAGCCAAATTCTGAGGCATCACCTTTATTGCTCTTGAAGAGAAATAAACCAACAGAAAAAGTAGATTTGAGAAACATGAATGTCTGATTTGGCCTTTCAAGGTGGTCAACTAGGGTGCTTTGAAATTATAGAATTAGACTAAATGTAAGCACAAACTCTGCTCTTACAGAGGGGGACACTCAGAACCAGAGAGGGAGATGAATTGTCCTATCCCACACAGACATTGTTGCAGAGTCAGCCTGTGGCCTGAATCTCCAGACTCTGGCTTCTGTTACACAGCACTGCTGGCCAATGCCTCTTGGCAATTTGAGGGATACAAGTCATGCAAGAATCTAATATACTGAGTTTCTTAATAGTAAGTTTCTGAAAAATAAGAAACATAAATGTGTTTCTCTATGATATTCTAAATCTCCTAGATGGGCAGGATTTTGCTCACCCAAATCTGGACCTTTGTAGCTTGAGAATGGTTTTTCTGCAAGCAAATGAGGGAACAAATACAATACCTTTTATGTTTTTGCCTTTGCTTGGCTTTTGAAACTTGTAACAGATGTAGCCTTAAAAAAACCTTCTTTTTTAACAAAGGAAAATAATATGCTTTCCTTTATATGAAAAGGTGGTACAGGTGATGCTGTTCCCCTAAAGGATGAAACTGAGCTGCTTTTTGTAGCGGTGATGATGGATTTGATAAGCGTACAGCACCATTATTTCACTGGCCCCTATTGTAACCAAGAATGAACATTTGCAAGAAAGCAACCCCAGGTGGGGAGTGCATCCCTGGTCCACAACAAAAGCTGAGCTAAGTTTGTTTGGCTGGGGATTCAACCCTTAACCTTAGATTCCTTAGCACGAGATTCTAACAGCTGAGCTGTAAGCATTCTTCTCAAGTGTTAGAATTGAACACCCACGTGCCCTATCACACAATGCTGAATCCCTATAGATCAGTTAAACAGACACTGTTCCTACTGGAGATCATGAAAGATCAAACTGCCCAAAACAACCAGGCAAACAAACACACTGTTTTCATCCTTCTACTTTCAAAGAACCTTAGACAGCAAGTAAGCACTTTCCAACTTACCCAAATTCAAGGTCATTAAAACATTGCATTTATACCTCTTCTATTCAACCTACCTAAATGACTTGATAGAGATCTTGGGGAATAAGGATATGTCCTCCAGAGCATTAAGGCCCTATAAAAATATAATATAATTCACACATGTGAACTACGTTTGTAATTTAAAATTTTCTAGTATGTATATTATTTAGGGTAAAAAGAAACAGGTGAGGCTGGGTGCAGTGGCTCACGCCTGTAATTCCAGCACTTTGGGAGGCCGAGGCGGGCAGATCACGAGGTCAGGAGATCAAGACCATCCTGGCTAACACGGTGAAACCCCGTCTCTACTAAAAATACAAAAAATTAGCCAGGTGTGGTGGCGGGCACCTGTAGTCCCAGCTACTTGGGAGGCTGAGGCAGGAGAATGGCGTTAACCCGGGAGGCGGAGCTTGCAGTGAGCCAAGATCGTGCCACTGCGCTCCAGCCTGGGTGACAGAGCAAGCAGAGTGAGACTCCATCTCAAAACAAAAAAAAAAAAAAAAAAAAAAAAGAGATGAAATTATTTTTAACAATATTTATTTAGTAATCTATTTTACTAAAACAATCCCTCCAAATTACTATCGTTTTTACATGGAATCAATATAGAAATTACCAATGTTATTATTTTTATTCTAAGTCTTCAAAATCTGATGTGTATTTGACATATACAGTCTGTTCTGTGAAAAGGCTGCATATGCAAAGTGACCGCCAAGCACAGAAGGAGCTGAGAAACCAAAGAATGAGGCAGACAAATCCAGTTTGCTAGTAAAGGGTGATTTACTGGGGAACTTGCCACATGGTCTTGGGTGGCAGCAAGACAGGTAGATCTCCACACCATTACTCCTCAGACCAGGAGCTTATATACCACAGAGAAAGGGCATATGTGCTCTATAGCCAATTAAAGCCAACCCTCCAGAAAAGGCAAGAATGTTATGTGTCATAGCCAATAATTTGTGCATAACATCAAGGTTGCTTTGATGTAAAGGCGGGATTTATAGCAAGTACATGTTCTCACACTGAGGACAGTAAATAGAGTGGGAATCAGAAAGCATTCCTGAGACTGGGGTTAATAAGTCAACGTAGCTATTAACATTTAATATGGAGTCACTTTGTCTGCACACAGTCCATGCCACTTGGACTGGCCCTATTTCAGTGCTCGATAGCTGTGTGTGACCTGTGGTGACTGTGTTGGTCAGTGTAGTGTCAGAGCCAACATGAATATCCCAGCCAACAGAGATCCCAGGGATTGCTAGCATTCTCCAGGACTGATGTCTGGAAACAACTGGTTCTCTTAGTCAATACAATTAGGAAGAACAAATACTAACTAAGCAAAAACCAGAATAGTTGTTTTGGGGTAGATTTTACTGAGTACTCAATGGATTTATCCATTCAGCTCTCTGGGGGTTGCACAGGAGGTTAACATATTCTTATAGGCCTGTTGGTGGGTGGGGGCCAGTCTTGTCTGCCCCAAATCACATTTTCTTGTGGAACCCCTCTTTGGCAGCAGACAACTGCCTGTGTAGACAGGAGTACAAAGGGGCACTGTATTATTCTCTTGTGTGTAGCCATGGCTGTTTTTGAGGATATGTTATGGTATAGATGTATCCACTTCTCTAAATGCTTGAAATTTAACTAGAGCAGAGTTGTACACTTTTTTTCCTTTCCATTATCAAGTAATCAAAAGTTATTTCTCAGGGTGAAGCTGTTCCTTGTGGTCACTCTTTAAAACTAGGCAAGAGGAAGTGATCTTGTCACTCCAAAAATTGTCTAAGGCTATTGCCTACAGGCCAAGGGAAAAGGCTTCCCTTTTCTGCACGAAGGCTAGTTTTGTCAGTGTTACAATTTTATGGTTGACACTGTACCTCTGTATTAGTGTTAGTGCAAGGCTCATAAACCTTAGCAACTTCGTTACTTACCAATTAGTTTTGAATGAATTTTACTATCTTGAATCTAATGGTGCTCTTCGTGGAGTAGGCTCCATGTTCATAAAGGATTTAAGGATTTCACATCTGACTGTCTGGAGGGATAGCACAGATTCAGAGACACCAGTTTTTTCATGTGCATGTCTGTGTGTATGTGTGTTTGTTTAGAAATGGGGTCTCACTAGGTTGCCTAGGCTGGCCTTGAACTCCTGGTCTCAAGTGATCCTCCTCCCTCAGCTTCCTGAGTGGTTGGGACTACAGGCTTGTGCCACTATGCCCAGCTTACCACCAGTTTTTTAGTTGGGAATTTTGATTTGATGGAGACGCCTCAGGTCTCTGAGTCAGAGGAAAATGGCTTCCAATCACTGCCTTCCAATTCCATTGATGCAACCTTCCCTTTTCTCAGAGGCTGTACACAAGTGTGGAAAATGCCCTGGAAATGGAACCAGAGGACTTGAGTTTCAGTCCAGGCTCCTCTGCATCTTGGTATGGGACCTCAAACTGGTTGCTTAAGCTTCCCAAGTTTCAGTTCGTTCATCTATGAAACGGAGATTAAACACATAGGGCTGTCCTGAGAGTTAAGTGAGATAATGGACATTAAAGTGCTTTGTGAACTATAAAGTATTCTGCAAGTGTGAGGAAGGAATGCTTGTTGAGCCAAGGAGAAGTATATACTTGTAAAGACCATGCTCATCTTGAGAGCCATTCTTGAGTTCAAGAAACTTGGGGTGCTAGCTTAGATGCTGCTCTTTTTGGAATCCCCCCATTCTGGTTTGGTAAGACAGTGACTTAGGAAAGACATGAGGCCTTACATGCATTCCAGCCACTGGAATGATCCCACCATCACCATATTAATTTTTCTCCTCTCTACTCAAACTCATTTCCCTTCCAGGCTGTCATTGATTGTAATTTCATCCTGGTTTCACCTGGATTAAAAGTTTGGGATAGAGCAGCATTGTTACATGTTGCAGGTTCAGGGTGGGTAGATTTGGCCTTATACATTCTTAGCCCCATGGGAGAAATATTCCCTGAGTTCAGTTCACGTTGTAGACTTCTGATTACCCTATAGCAGATGTGAGTTTAAATAGATCTCATTATCTTGTATTTCTGCAAACTCTTGTCTCAGAGATAGCCAGCTTAGTTTCCTCTGTCCCCACCTTCCTCCCCCTCTCTCTTCCTATCTGTCTCCTTCCCTGTCTTTGAAATTAGGATAATAACATTTGATATTCAGGTAACTTATTAATTTGAGTCATTTCAAACAGCTAGATTTGTTTATGTATTAATAAGTTTAACCTGTAACACTTTTGTCTATTGGAACCATATCTTATTTATGTATGTCTTTTTATTCTGTAGAACCTAGTACAGTGCGTGATACATAGTAGCTGCCTATTAAGTGTCTACTGAATGAATAGTGAATAATAACAATCAATACTTTTGAAGATCCAAAATGTGTCAGAAATCCTCCAGAGACATTCCTTTACTCTTCACAGTGATGGGTTATATTCCTCCCATTTTGTAGATAAGAAAACTGAATGGCAGTGTGCTTAAGAGATTTACCCAAGGTCATTCAGTGGCAAGATACATGGATTTAAAATTGGTTAGTATTGCTCCAAAGCTCATGCATTTTATGCTATATTTCCACATCTTTTAATACTTGCCTCTCAATCTTAATATAAATAGTTCTTTTTTAGAAAATGAAACTTTTAAAAAAGGTAAAATGGTATTAGAATAGGGGCCAGAGGCTATAGAAAATTCATATTTAAGAAAGAGAAAGAGTCTGACATGGAGATACTTCTTTTCTTTAAATCCCATTCTACTATTACATTTCTCTTTAATTTTCACAAAACAACCGACATTTAATGAATGTTTATATGCCAGGTGCTTTAATTAGTGCTTTACATGCATCTACATCTCACAACAACCCCATGCAGCAGATACTATTATTTTTCTAATCATCAGATGAAGAAATTATGACACAGAGAGAATAAGACCCTTGTCCAAGATCACACTGCAAATCCTAGATTAATTTTAAACCTATGTTTCTCTGACTCCAGAGTGGAAACTTTTAACTGCTACATGGTGCTATCTCTCACTTTTTCTGCCTTTATAGTCAGAACTACCAGTTACGTGTTAGTTTGTTTGTGAATGTTGATAATCCCTGTAAGATTGCAAGCTCCTTGAGAGTTGGGCATCTTGACTTTAACTTAATGCATTGCTTCGTACTGCTCAGCTAGTGTTCAACAAGTGCTCATTTAATACTTGGTCATTCTCAGACTGAGTCAGCTGATCAGTCAATCTCACTATGACACTAAGAGAAATGAGTGTTTATATCTTCAGTGATATTCTTAACAAGATCATTTTAAACAAAATTTTATTTTTAATTAACAACATAATTTTTATGCTGAAATAGACACTTTTTGTGCCCTGTGCTACAATCTCTTGATCCACCACTAATTTCCACTATAGCTGTGCTGGACAGTCCCATGCAAAATGACCTTATCCCACTTTAAGCACCTCCCACCCCTCTGCACTTCCACCTCAAGGCTTTTTCCAAAGGCCCAGGAGCTGGCTCGATCTGCCTTTTGGGTAGCACAGAACTTTGGAAAATTAATGCTCCAGGGGCAAACTTCAACCAGTGGAAAGTAGGATAGATGCCTTAACCTCCTGTCCTTCAGAAGGAAATTCTTAGGTACATTCTACCTGCCACTCAAGAATTAGTCACCAGCTGCATTGAGCACCACTTGCTTACTGTGGTTACCAGCACCTCTTATTGTTTCTTCCTACCTCTCTGTTCCAATCTCCCCATTCCTTAACTGCTGCTTCCTGGGGGTATCTCCAAAATAAACTCCTTGCACCTAAGTCCTTGTCTCTGTTTATTTATTTATTTTGGGTGGAGATGTATAAAAAAACAAATTAGATTCATGCTTATTTGCTCATGGCTTCATGCCAGAGGCCACATATAATGTCACATAATGTGAATAAACCATGTGGTTGGATTCATTAGCCAAGTCATCTCAGAGGAGGTGGAGCTTTAAAGGTCTTGGATACATAAGATTAAGGTGAATGGAGAGACAGTTTAATTTTAAGAATTGTTCTTTCCACCTTTAATAGTTTGTAACACATAACCAATTAAACTGATGAAAAGGTGCAATGTTTTAAAAGAATGCAAGAATTAATTTACTGAAAACTAAGATGGCTACAAATTCAGTTTACCTTCATTCTTAGTTGCATTGTTTTTTTTTTTTTCTTGAAAATCTTGACCTTTATTAATCAAAGTGCAGCACACCAACATGGCACAAGTATACATATGCATTGTTGATTTTGGTGTAAAAAAGGCTAACTTGCAGTGCATTCCTAGGTCTGTGGTCCATAGCACTTGCCAGTGGATATTTGTTTGTTCATTTTTTTGTTTTGTGAGGCGGAATCTCACTTTGTCGCCCAGGCTGGAGTGCAGTCACACAATCTGAGCTCACTGCAACCTCTGCCTCCAGGGTTCAAGCAGTTCTCCTGCTTCAGCCTCCCAAGTAGCTGGGATTACAGGAGCCCGCCACCATGCCTGGCTATTTTTTTTTTTTTTTTTGTATCTTTAGTAGAGACATGGTTTCACAGTGATGGCCAGGCTGGTCTTGAACTCCTGATCTCAGGTGATCTGCCCACCTTGACCTCCCAAAGTGCTGGGATTACAGGAGTGAGCCACTGCTCCTGGCCGGATATGTTTTAATTATTTGTTTTACTCCTTGAGATCTCTGACAGAGTTTTAGTTTTAAAAGATGCCATGACATTATGACATTCATAATCACTGAGTAGTCACCCCACCAAAAAAAGTTGAGAAAAGAACATGGCAGATGGTGTCATGAAAATTATATTGAAGAATATCCCTCATAATGATGAAAGATGAAACAGTGAAGTCCTGGCGTATATATGGATGGCAGGAAGGATTTATGCCTGGTGTGTCTGGGCTCATATAACTAATGTATCAACTTGTTTGAAAACTTTTTAATTAGGAGGATCAGCAGGCTTTGTGGATGAGTCATGAAGAGAAGACCTTTCCCTTTCAGCAAATGAGGACAAACTAACCATCAGTAGCAATAGCTGCATTTATTTCAGTCCCCAATATAAATGGCACTGTTCAAATGAAGATAAGACCAAGGGTTTTATCTTTCTATGGGCCAAATCAGCTGCTTGGTTCCTTTGCCCTGACTGCCCTTGGTACTCTCTGGCAGCTATCACACAAACCACAGGTCTAATGGACTATGCCACAAACTACAAATTTAAATCTGACCTTGCCGCTTGCCTGATGAAAAACATTTGCTGGTTCCCTATCACACTCAGCATAAACCCCAGACTCCTTACCATAGGTTTTAAGTCCCTAAACAGTTTGTCTTCTGCCTCTTATTTCTATTACCTCAGTTTGAGGGATGCTCTCCTTGCTTCCTGTTTCAGCCAAACTGTCATCCAACAGATCCAAGTTCTTACCAAGCATTTTTATACTTTGGCACTTATCACTCTGAAATGCTGGACCTGGAGTGCTTTTTTCTGGCCTTTTAATGACTAGCTCCCTAAGGTCTCAGCTTAAAGTGTTATCTCATAAAATCCTCCCAGCCTGCTTCTGCTACTCTTCTCTAAGCATTTGCGATCAAGTCCTCTGCTTATTGGCTTTCTGGCATTTATGATGAGCCATATT
Organism: Papio anubis; assembly: GCF_008728515.1. Classification (NCBI taxonomy): domain Eukaryota; kingdom Metazoa; phylum Chordata; class Mammalia; order Primates; family Cercopithecidae; genus Papio; species Papio anubis. The sequence goes on from NC_044977.1 coordinate 60,890,388, forward strand.
ATTTAGTTTATTTATTTATGTATTTATTTTTGCTTCACAGTCTATTTCTCCCATGAAGACAAAATATGTTTCCCAACAACTAGTCTAGTGCCTAACATCTAACAGGCATTCCATCAAATATGTGTTGATTGTGTAGCAGACAAAGTGAAATGCACACTCTAGGGATGGTGGGCTAGAAAGATCATCTTTTGCACGTAAAATGAATTTGGAACAATCTAGAAAATGTCTACAGGATTCACATCTGAGCCTTTCAAGCATTGGTTGGTGATTCTGGTGTTGGTCCTAGCTAGAGAGCTGCAATTTCTGTTTGGAAATTTGTGTTGACATGCTTGGGAAAGAGCTGATGTTGAGCTGAGGTATTGCGATATAGATGAACAGTTTTCTGGCCATTAAATGAAGTTATGAACTTCCCATTGGCATAATGATCCACAGGTGTTTCAGAGATGAAGCGTTGAGACTGCAACCCGAATGCCACATTTCTTAGATCTCACTCTTGCTCAGTGTTGAAATATGATGTTATTGCTTGAGGTTTTTGTGACTGTGAGGTTTACCATTTTGAATTGGTTTTTAGCAGGGTAGAACTCCCAATGGTACATTGTAGATATTCGACAAATATTTAGTGAAAAAAGAAAGATTTATGTTTTCTATGATTAATCAGTAGCTCGGCTTTTGACATTCAAGTCCTAGTTTAGTCTCTCCCACGTTGGATGGGGTGGATCTGTATAATCAGTAGGATATTGTGGAAATGGCAGTGTGACTGCTGAGGCTAGGCCACAAAATATAGTGTGACTTTCTCTTGTTCTTTCTTGGATCATTCACTCTGGGGGAAATCAGCTTCCATGTTGTGAGGATGTTCTGGCAGCCTATGGGGAGGTTTCTGTGGTGAGACTGGGGCCTCCTGCCCATATCCATGTATGTGAACCATATGGAAACTGATCTTCAACCCCCAGTCAAGCCTTCAGATGACTGCTGCCCCAGCCAACTAAGCTGCTAAGCTGTAGGATAATAAATATTTAATGTTTAAAGCTACTTAGTTTTAGGTATTTTTATATGAAAATAGGTAACAAATACACAGAGGAATCAAAGCAATGACCCTAAACAAAACTTCATCAGAAACCAGGCTTCAATTCTATTGTCTTTATCATTTTTTACCCGTGTTCTCACTGGTATCTTAGTGACCTTGTTGTATATTTAAAATAGTAATCTGATGTCTACCATATTATTTGCCAATGTTTTCCCCAATCTATAGTTTATCTCTATTTGGGGTTATTCTTTTGATATTCAGAAGTGTGTTCATTTACAGGTGACATAGTATGTCCATCTTTTTCTTTCTGGTTTTTCAAATTGCTTCTAGTTCCTCTTTCCAAAGCTTTGATAAGTATTCAATTAGTTTTTTGATAACTTTGTATATATTTAAAATTGTTAGTATACATTATCCTGTTGTTTAGTTAACCACTCTTTGCATATAACTTTCCAGTCATCTCATTACTATAAAAATCTAGATTTTTATCTTATATGGTACTATGTATTGCATGGCAGAATTGAAAAGTTTGCTAAGGTTACAATAGATTATACACTCCTTTTCCCCTTTGTTTATGTGGTCTTTCACTTTGTCAAAGAAGAAAATTTACATTGATCTGCTCTGTATTACCATGCTGATTGCTATCTAGTATGTTGTTTCTACAAATTCCTTTCCATTTAAGTTGTAGATGGTTCTGGTTTAGATTTTCTATAAGCATAAAATCCCACAGGTCTGCAATTTCATATGTCTTAGCTTGTCCAGAAACTTTTAACCCACTTTCTGGGTTATACAATATCACCTTGACCTTCTTCCTTCCTTTGGGTTTGTGTTTGATCTGATAGTCTGAACTTGCAGAAATGTCAACAGTCAATTTTCTTTTAATTAATATCCTTATCAGAGCTGACATTATATCACCCTCATTTATAAGTCTTAAAAGTAATTTCCCCAGCAGTGTTCTCGAGAAAGACAAATGACCTATCAATTCTATTGATATTTTTTTTTTAGTTTCATGCAAGTTCAAAAGAAAATATCCATTTTGTGGGATAAATTTTAGTTGTGACAAAGTCAGCTTATAATTTCTGTGGTTGAAATTTGACCCAGGAGTTCAGGAAGTCCGTTGTTTGCATTTTGAATTGTTTCTGAGCAGCTGCATTTGATCACAACCTGGGGGCTTCTGTTCTGGCATTTTACCTGTACTGTGTCGGACTGGGTTGGTATTCATTGGTGGTTCTGCAGTGGAGATTTCTGACAAATTCTGTCATTTGTTTGCCCTACAGGCAGGTTATTTTATGCGTGGTGAAACTGTATCTTTTGTTTTTTCTGCTGCAAGATTTTCAACTTGAAAAAAGTCACCGTGGTGCTGTTTTATTCCATTCCTGCCTTTATTAGCAGAGTACCCTAGTCACTGAACAACACCAGCTAGTATTTTAACAGTGCCTTTGTGTTGGGGAAGAGTTCTTTTAGATGATTCGTATACTTTTATCCTATCAACACCTAATATATTTTGTGCTTTAATACTTAAAGAAATGTTCTGTGCCCTGTTTCATATTGTCTCACAGCTACCCTGTAACATTCACTCTCATATTTTAAACTTTTCAGTGGCCATTTTTACTGGCCCTCTTTTCATTTCCTCAAACCAGCTATGCTTCCTGCCACCACAGAGCCTTTGAACATGGTGGTACCTTTTCCTCGAATATACGTCCTCTTAACTCCTTCCTCCTTTCAGTGAATTAATGAATACTCATCTGTCAAATCCAAGTTGAAGCATCACCTGCTACGAAGGAGGTCAGGTACTTTTGTTATATTCTCTGAAGGGACCATATTAGTTGTCTTCAAATCCTCATTCATTTATTGTATGATTATTTAATATTTAACTCTCCCACTATACCATAAACACCATGAGAATGAGTGAATAGTTCTTAAATTATACATATGGAAATTAGGCTTAGAAATATTAAATAGCTTGACCAAGGTCCTACCACAACTGAGTAGCAGAGGCAGAACTTGAACCTAGGTCTTTCATTTCCTAGTTTCATGATTTTTCTATTAAACACAGCTGCTCTACACTTCTAAGTCAGCCCTAATTTTAAATATATCTTCCATCTTCAAGTCGTTTTTTGTTTTGTTCCTTGCAGGTGACCAGGATAACTGTGATCCACACCTTGAGTGTGGTTGCAGCTTTAAAGCAAATTATGCAAAGTAAGTGATAGGTGTATGAGGGCTCTTCACAAGTTCATAGAAAATGTGTGTTATGAAAAAACTATGCATAGATTTAAAAATTTTGCATCAAAGTAAATTTGTACTAACTTATTATAACATGTCTGCACAGAATCTAGTTTGAGACACTAAGAAGGATAAGACATCAGACTGAAAAGAGCCCTATCAGAGCAACATGAACATCAAATTTATAATGAAGCTTGGGTGAAATCATTGATGCTTTACCAAAAGGTTATGGGGACAGTGCCCCAAAGAAATCAGCAGTTCACAAATGGATGACTTGTTTTAAGAAGAGACAAGATGATTTTGAAGATGAAGCCTGCAGTGGCAGGCCATCCATATCAACTTGCAAGAAAAAAATTCATCTTGTTCATGCCCTCACTGAAGAGCACCAAGGATTAACAACACAAACAATAGTATACACCACAGATATCTCAGTTCATTCAGTTTACACAGTTCTTATTGAAAAATTAAAGTTGAACAAGCTTTCTACTGGATGGGTGCTATAAACTTTTGTGCTCAGATCAGCTGCAGACAAGAGCAGAGCTTTCCATGGAAATTTTAAACAAGTGTGATCAAGATCCTGGAGCATTTCTTTGAAAAATTGTAACAGGAAATGGAACATGGTTTTATGGATACAATGCTGAAGATAAAGCACATTCAAAACAATGGCTACAAAGAGGGAGAAGTGGTCCAGTCAAAGCAAAATCAGAACTGTCAAGAGCAGAGGTCATGGCAATAGTTTCTTTGTATGTTCAAGGCATTTTGCTTGTTGACTTTCTGGAGGACCAAAGAATGATAACATCTTCTTCTTATGAGTGTTTTGAGAAAATTAGCCAAAGCTTTAGCACAACGCCTGGGAAAACTTCACCAGAGAGACCTTCTCTGCCACAACAACGCTCCTGCTCATACACAAACTAGGGCAATTTTGCAAAAGTTTCAATGGGAACTCATTAGGTATCCACCTTACGGTCCTGATTTGGCTTCTTTTGACTTCTTTTTGTTTTCTAATCTTAAGAAACCTTTAAAAGACACTCATTTTTATTTTATAAACAGTGTAAAAAGACTGTGTGGACATGGTTAACTTACCAGGACCCTCAGTCCTTTAGGGATGGCTAAATGGCTGTTATCATTACTTATAAAAATGTCATGAATCTGATGGTGATGGTATAGAGAAATAAAGTTTATATTTTTTATTTTTATCTTTTAATTCCGTTTTTCCAGAAAAATGGTTTTAGATTTGTTACCTGGGTTTATTATGTGATGCTGAGGTTTGAGGTCTGAATGATCCCATCACCCAGGTAGTGACCATAGTACGCTGTGATTTTTTGCCCCTTTCCTCACTTTCCTCCTTTCTCCATCTAGTAGTTCCCAGTTTCTATTGTTGCCATTTTATGTCCATGAGTACCCAATGTTTAGCTCCCACTTATAAGTGAGAACATGCAGTATTTGGTTTTATGTTCCTCTGTTAATTCACTTGGGATAATGGCCTCCAGCTGCATCCATGATGCTACAAAGGACATGATTTCAATCTTTGCTATGGCCGTGTAGTATTTTATGGTATATATGTACTACATTTTATGTATCCCAGGGGTCCCCAGCCCCTAGTACCAGTCCATGGGCTGTTAGGAACTGGGCCGCACAGCATGAGGTGAGCAGTGGGCAGGTCAGCATTACCACCTGAGCTCTACCTCCTGTCAGATCAGCTGCAACATTAGATTCTCATAGTAGTGCAGACCCTATTGTGAACTGCACATGAGAGGGACCTAGGTTGCATGTTCCTTATGAGAATCTAATGCCTGATGATCTGAGGTAAAACAGTTTCATCCTGAAACCATTTCACCACCTCCCCTCCCCACCTCCATCTGTGGAAAAATTGTCTTCCACAAAACCAGTCCCCGGTGTCAAACAGGTTGGGGACCATTGCTTTATCTGATCCACTGTTGATGGGAACCTAGGTCGATTCCATGTCTTTGCTATTGTGAATAGGGCTGTGATGAACATATAAATGCATGTGTCCTTTTGGTAGAACAATTTATTTCCTTTTGGATATGTAGCCAGTGATTGGATTGCTGGTTTGAATGTTTTACATTTTAAGTTCTGTTCTAAGTTCTCTGATAAACCTCCAAACTGCTTTTCACAGTGGCTGAAGTAATTTACATTCCCACCAACAATGTATAAGCATTCCCTTTTCTCTACAGCCTCACCAGCATCTGTTGTTTTATGATTTTTTAATAATAGCCATTCTGAATGGTATAAGATGGTATCTTTTTGTAGTTTTGGTTAGCATTTCTCTGATAATTAGTGATGTTGAGTGTTTTCTCATGTGTTTTTTGGCCACTTGTATGTCTTCTTTTGAGATGTGTCTGTTCATGTCCTTTTCCCACTTTTTAATGATGTTATTATTATTATTTTTTGCTTGTAGAATTGTTTAAGTTCCTTATAGGGTCTGGATATTAGATCTTTGTCAGATACATATTATGGGAATATTTTCTCCCATTCTACAGGTTGTCTGTTTACTCTGTTGATATTTTCTTTTGCTGTGTAGAAACCCTTTATTTAATTGGGTCCCTCCCACTTGTTAATTTTCATTTTTATTTCACTTCCTTTGAGGACTTAGTCAAATTCTTTCTCAAAGCTTGATGTCCAAAATTATATTTCTTAGGTTTTCCTCTAGGATTCTCATATTTAAATCTTTAGGTCTTACATTTAAATCTTTAATCCATCTTGAGTTAATTTTTGTATATGGTGAAAGGTAGGGGTTCAGTTTCATTCTTCTGCATATGGCTAGCCCTTTATTCCAGCACCTTTTGTTGAATAGGGAGTCCTTTCCCCATTGCTTATTTTTGTTGCCTTTGTCGAAGATTAGATGGCTGTAGGTGTGCAGTATTATTTCTGGGTTATCGTATCTGTTCCGTTAGTCTATGTGTCTGCTTTTGTACCAGTAACACGCCATATTGGTTATTGTAGCCTTATGGTATGGTTTGAAGTTGGGTAATGTGATACCTCTGACTTTGTTCTTTTTGCTTAAGATTCCACAAAATCTTTAAAGTCCCTTTTTATATCAGTGTGCCTGTACATATGTGGGTGGAAAAGGAAATGGAAATTATCCTTCTTCAAAAGTCTTTTCCTTTTAATGTGTTTCAGTTTCAGAGATGTGGATTGGGCTGTGGAAGATATCACAAAGAAATTCTTTGGGTGTAGGGCTGTGGGGGACGGTCAAAGCACTGTTTTAAACTTATCATATGTTTAGCCTAAACTCTGAGATCTAAGAAGGATTACACTCAGCCCAGAAATGATTAAATATTTATAATCCTGAATTTTCTACTCATTAGCTGTGAGATTTTGTACAAGACCCTTTGCCTCTGTGACCTCAGTTTCCTGTCTAATAAATTGTGTGTGTTGGGCTGGAGATGATTGTAGAATTATTGACAGATCTTCTGACTGTAAGTGTATAAAAAGACTCATTCTGTTTTCCCTCGCATTCTTTGCTTAGTGAACTAGAATGTGCTAGTGACTTGGGGATCTATGATAGAAAGTTATTCTATTATGTAATCCAGCTTTTCCAAGAGTTCAGAGGGACCGGTCCCACTTGTCTTTGGATTATAGCAGTTTGTGGGCCTCATTTTAAGCCATATCTCATAAGACAGGATTGAATGCCTGGTGTATTTATTTCCAGTTAGAATTATGAAATGTGAGTATTAGTAGGGACTTTGTGAGTCAGTAAATACAGCCACTTATTTTATATATGAAGACAGCTGAGGCTCAGATAGGAAAAACAGAGAGCTGGAACTCACAACTGAAGACTGGCTTGTAGGTCCAGTATTGCTTCCACTACACTGAGTAGTTTAAAAAGATCTTAAAATAATATCTGATATAAGTAATATTAAAATTTGGAAAACATAATGAAGAATTAGTCTCTTTATCTTCCTTTTCTGATAGAAATATCGTTTTTCTAATTATAAAAACAGTACATACTCATTGTAACAAAGTCCAAGCCATTCAGAAGTGCATAGGGAGAAAATGAAGGATTCACTACAATCCTAGTCTTCCACAGAAAAATCACTGTTAATTTGATTCACCATTTTTATGCTTTTCTCTTTCTCAAACATACATACAAAGTTAAAAATTAGTTCATGTTATACATACTATTTGCATCCTACTTCTTTTTCTTAGCAATATTTAATGGACACATGGGCAACAGATGGACATCTTTTCTTGTTAGTACATCTAACTTACTCTGTTTATTGGCTGGATGATAGTTCAGTGTGTTACTGTAATATACTTAAGCAGTCGTCTCCTGATGGATGTTTATATTGTTTTGAGTCTTTATCTTAGGCATTGCTGCAGTAAACATCTTTCTGCATACATCGTTCCATATTTATCTGTTTCCTCATAAGAAGTTTTTGGAAACCACACTTCAAGTTAATCATAGTATTTAGGTACAAAGATGGCATAAATAGAACAATACAGTTAGCCAATTCCTGTAGAAGAAAAAAAGGATATTTCAGACTAAGGGTGATTTTAGGTACAAGTCCACAGAATGCACGAAGCTTTCTTTGGTCAAGCTTTGTAATTTTATAATCATAGTTTTGCAGGATTAGCTCAGTGCACCAAATTCCAGCTCAGTGGATTCCACAAATCCTTTCTAGCTGCTCTCTAAATCATTGCTTCCCTTGGCTAAAGTTGACTGTAAATGGATCTAATGAGGTCAAAGATGCCTAGAGTTTAGTTTATTTCTTCCAGCTCACAATAGTTATTTTCTCTTCAGCTTTGGTCTGAGGTATGGGAGGTACTACCAATTATGTGTTAAGGAGTCAGGCAGAGGAAAAATATCACTTTCTTACTGATAAGTAGCTTCCCTTGGCTAAAGTTGACTGTAAATGGATCTAATGAGGTCAAAGACGCCTAGAGTTTAGTTTATTTCTTCCAGCTCACAATAGTTATTTTCTCTTCAGCTTTGTTCTGAGATATGGGAGGTACTACCAATTATGTGTTAAGGAGTCAGGCAGAGGAAAAGTATCACTTTCTTACTGATAAATTGTTGTTTGTGAGAAAATAAGCTGATGATGTCTCTGAACTGGCTTCTTGCCCAGGGGGATCATGAGAAAGGGAAGAGCCCCCCACATAGCTTGGATTTTCTATTCCCTTTAGTTGCTTGAACTTTGCATTCTTTGTGATCCCCTAAAATATAGACATTCTTTCAGAAGGATTTCATAGCTTCCCCACCCTCCAAGCCCTATCTCAACTGATGTGGTCCTTATCTATGATAAGGGATTGTTGTTTCTTCTTCAGCATGAATCCTTCAGCATGAATCAGTGATCTGAGAGGGAGATTTCAGAAGTCACTTGGTAGGGTAACTTCTTCTTCTTCTTTTTTTTTTTTTTTGAGACAGAGTCTTGCTCTGTCACCCGGGCTGGAGTGTAATGGTGCAATCTTGGCTCACTGCAGCCTCTGCCTCCTGGGTTCAAGCGATTCTCCTGCCTCAGCCTCCTGAGTAGCTGGGACTACAGGCATGCACCACCACGCCCAGCTAATTTTTGTACTTTTAGTAGAGATGGGGTTTCACCATGTTGGCCAGGATGGTCTCAATCTCCTGACCTCATGATCCACTTGCCTTGGCCTCCCAAAGTGTTGGGATTACAGGCGTGAGCCACCTTGCCTGGAGGGTAACTTCTTATCTCTGGAATTTCTCTGTCAACATCTCTGTAAGGTCATCTTCTTTGAGTGGCTCCTATTGGTCCTCAGAATAAAACTTACATTCCTGGTCTAGTGGTTAAAACTGTCTCCAAAGAAGATATAGACGACCTTTCAAATTGTATTTTCTAGCTCCCCAAAACATGCCCTGTACTCCAGTCAGCCTTCAACTTCTCCTCTCTATCTTGGCTGATACCATTTTCTCTATCTGTTAATGTCACTCATATAGCTTAAATGCCGTCACTCTCCCAATATCTTCCTTCCTAAACTACTCTGAACTCCTGTGGCATTTTAACTGCACTTTTTCTCTGACACATAGTTTTATATTCTATATTGGAATTTTCTACGTATCTACCTTATTTCTCCTACTAGAACCTAAACTCTTTGAAAGCAAGATTGATGTGACTGGAACTATTCTTTGTATTCCTCCAATATCCAGGACATTGCCTAATACTCAATAAGTATTTATTATGGAGTTGAATGGATAAATGAACCCAGTCTTCAGTTGAATTACGCTGTGCCAGGAATGCTAGATGAGGAAAGCCATTCTGTTGTGGAGACAGCTTTAATTATCAGGCCATCTGAATCTCATGAACAGAAAACAGTGCTATATCCAGCGTGTCTAGAGCCACTTACTTCTCACCTTGTTCCTAATTTATCACCTGAAAAACTGATCCTGTCAGATGAATGGGAGAAAAGTGGGAAGTCCGACCCTCCATAGACAATCAAAACATCTGCCCAGCTCATACTCAGATGAGTTTCCTGATAGGTTAACATATACTAGTTCTCCGCTTTTATAATTTTGTGCTAAAATACAGTCCCATATTCCATGGCCCTTATGTTATCTATTTTTAAATGTACTACAACAAACCCAATAGTATCTCCCTTAACATCCTTCTTTTATAATCTTTACTTTGAGGGCAATTTAGCTAAATTTATAACAGGTTTAACATATGTAACATGTGTAAAAGGTGTCTCACAGGAGGAGACTCTATGTCAGCTTGGTCGGGGACACTGTGTGAGGCTGTGTGGTGTATGACATCTAAGGCAGGAATGCACCATGATGTGACCCTGGGAATGCTGCCCTCTGGAGCTCTGCACTGTACAGTTGGATGGCTGCAACAATTTAATGTTCATGGACATGCACTTCCAGCTTGAAACTCTGAATTTCTCCTGTATTAGTTTGTTGGGACTGGCATAACAAAGCACCACTGATTGCATCACAGTCTTGGAGGCTGAATGTCCAAGATCAAGGTGTTGTTGGTAGGCTTGGTTCCTTCTGAGGATTGTGAGGGAATGATCTGTTCTAGGCCTTTCTCCTTGGCTCATAGGTGTCTCTCTTTTCTCTGATTCCTCTGTGTCTCTTTCTTGGTATTCATATTCCTCTTTGTATAAGGACACCAGTCATATGGGATTAGAGCTCACACCAAATGACCCTATTTTAACTTTGTTACTTCTATAAAGACCCTATCTCCAAATATGGTCACATTCTGGGGTACTAAGTGGTTAGGGCTATAAAATATGTTTTTCAGGGAGGATGGAGGAAACACAAGTCAACCCCTAACAGCCCCTAACAGATGGAAAAAAACAAAAAACAAAAAACAACTAGACCTCTTCATGGGAAAGAGCATGGGGTTCAGAATCAGAGAGAGCTCAATTTGAATCCCCAGCTCTCCCAGTTCTACTTGTACTCAGAGCAGAAAGGAACATGTGGGCCTGCATGCCAAGCCACCTTACATAGTATCGTGGGCTAGACTGAAATTAAGAACGGAGCTATAGACAAGAAGGATAATATGGTTTTAATCAGGACACTGAGCCAGAATTTTTTATTATGGACTAGGCTGGGCATTACTCCAAACTCTCCTGATAATGGGACTATGACAGCAATGCTAATTTTCTGCACAATATATTGCAGGAAGTGTGTGTGTGTGTGTGTGTGTGTGTGTGTATGTGTGTGTGTTAAGGGGACCTGGCATTGCCTAGATCAGTAAAAAAACTGGTCAGGATGGAACATCTAAATGAAGATCTTTCCCATCTTTGAAGGGTTGGGGAAGATAGGGAACTGCACATTATGAACTCTTTTACAACAATCCTCTGAGACACAAAGACAACCCCCAGATGCTGCCTCTGCTACAAAAAAATTATGCTGCCCTGCTTCGTCTCCCAGGCATCCTGCTCCCAGTAGTGTCCACGTAGGTGGAGCTTTGCACCTTGAGGATATCCCATGCTGACTTTTGTGCAGACATGCCCAAGGCCTTTACCACAGGACCTCAAAATGCCTAGAAATATAAATATAGATAATACACACAGACACAGAAACACACACACACACACACAGAGAGACATATATGTATATATTTACATGTTTATTCCAGAGTCCAGAGGCTCATGTGATCTGAGAAAAAGAACTATCAGAAGTTGTAAATATATATAACTATACATAAAAATGTAGACATTTGAACCTTCTTTTTCTATTTCATCAACTTCCAAAAAGTTATCAAGAAGTATTATTCATCACTTCATAAATATTATCAATGAGGTATTGTGGGGACCAGGACAAACATCCAGAATGTGTACAACCAGAATGTATCTCAGCCCTAGAGGCAAACTTACAGAAGTATGCAGTAGCAGATATATGATTTTCTCATTGTTCATCACATTCTAGGGTAGCACACAGCAATTCGGCATAGCTGCAAGTCAGATTCTGGGAGAGACCCCCATCCTTGGGCTTTGGGGCTTTCAAGTTGAATTTTTAGGGAAGCATCAGCTCCTCCTTGCTATATTCAGAGATCAGCCAGGATACAACAGCAATATGAGTTGGCTCTAGCTCCATGCTGCTAACTCAGCGTTTATGTTTGGGGTAGCACCAGCCTCTCTGCTGGAGTAATTAGCAGGCTGGAGTCCAACTCTTGTGGTTGCAGCTGTGTAGTCTAGCAAGCTATCGGCTGGATTTGCCACATCAGCATTCACTGCTAGAGAAACTGGCATAACTGGGGGACTGGGATCCAAGACTTGCCATCATTGACCAGGATTAATGTCCTTAAGATTTAGGCCATTGCCAGTTTTCACTGGCACTTTGCAGAAAACCCACTTGTTTCTTGGGAGGCCTGCTTCAAGGGACAAGTCTTAAATACTAACCCTTACCTCTTAAGGGAAATAGATAAGTGTAGAGCACAAAAATAGATAGGTGCAGTCCCAGTTATTCAGGAGGCTGAGGAAGGAGGACTGATTGATCCCAGGATTTCAAGGCTGTGGTGTGCTATGATTGCATTTGTGAATAGTCACTGCACTCAGCTTGGGAAACATAGCAAAATCTGTCTCTTAAAAAAAAAAAAAAGTAGGCAGCAAGGGAGTTGGTCTTTAAGTAAAGATTCAACATATTTGTCCTCCTGTCTGATCCTCCAGTCTTACCTCCCACAGAGTCAATATTTGAATACAGATGTTTTTATTCCAAATTCACTGATTTTTGCAACATCTTTTAGCTCCTCATCTGTTTTTCTTTGGAATGGTTGTAGAGCCTGTGGGAGGTGGGCATAGTATGGATTAATCTTTTTTTGGCTATAGCAGCTATGTCCAAATAATCCCCCAGATAAAAATAAGATTTACTTCAGGGTCCAGAAGTTCCTTTTCTTCTCTGTTGGTTGTGGAGAATTCTTAAAGACATATCAGCACTGTATTCATTTTTCTGCACAGTAAGACTTCAATTAATCACTTATTTCAGTTCTTTCTTTTGGGAGAATCAATCTTTTAAGTAAATTGTGAATTAAAAATTATACATGTTTCAGGCCACACATCTTGTGGATTTCCAGTTTTGTTGCTCTTATTGATTGGTATTTTGCTTTCTTCCAGTCCTGGATAGCCACACACTATTCAACAAAACCGTGTTGCTGCAAGTGAAAATAACTACATTTGTCAGCTCAGAGAGTTACAAAATGGAGTCCAAATTAAACTGCACATTAGATGCCATTTTTGAAATTGAAATGTTTATATGACTAATAAATATGTGAATTGTACAAGATGTCCAAAGCCATGCTCTTGGTTGAAACACACCATTTTTGATCCATATGGAGTGAAAGACTCCTCCGCAAGTCTGGTGATTGCACTGCAGCCAGTTTCCACTATTTTTGCCCAGGACACAGACTTATGGGTAAAACTACCTTGGCAACATAGTTTAAGAAAAGCTAGTCTTTAATTCACACTATTCCCTTGTTTTGAACTTCTTTTCCTATGATCTTTGCCTATTAAATCTCTACTACTCAAAAATTAGTAACTAGTAGCTAGTAAGCACTTATTATGGGCCAAGCATGGTACTAAGAGACCTACATACACATGCTCATTCATTTTTTGGTTTGTTTTTGTATGGCGTGCGCTGCTCTAGGCAGACCGTGAATGAGAAAGAAGTAATCTCATTGGTCCGATTTCTCTAGTACTTACATTCTAATAGGGGAGATAACAAAATAAGATAATTTCAGAGAGTAGTAAGTGTCATGGAGAATGTAAAATAGGGTAATGGGAGTGGAAGGGGCAATTTTAAAGCAGGTAACCCCAGAAGGCCCTTCTGAAGCTATGGGAAGGAGCCAGCTCTGTGAAGATCGATCAGCAGACCTACAGGAGGAGAGATTTTTCAAAACCAAAAACCTGAGGCAGGAATGAGCATAACAATGTCATGAAGTTGGTAGGTCCATTTGTGTGACCTGGCCAAGATGCATAGCTCGTCTGAACCCCAGTTTCATATCTTGCAAAGGCAGATTCATTAGCTCATTCATAAAATTTCTGTTGAGCACTTACTATATGTCAGGCACTGTTTAGACTCCTCTGGGGATATATAAAAATAAACAGTCACTGCCCAGTATCCTGAGAGAGAGTAAATGTTTACATTCTAGTGGAGGAATGGGGAGACAAACAATAAACAAATATAAATAAAGAAAGATTGATAATGACAAGTGCCTTGAAGAAAAATAAACCAGAGTAAGGAGATGAGAGTGGAGCTGAGAGGTAGGTTATTAGGGGGATCAAGGAGAGCCTTTCTGTAGAAGCAATGTTTGAGTAGAAGGAAGAGAGAGAGAGAAGCAGGCCATATGGACATCTGGAGGCAGTAGGGGGACATTTGAGCTGGAGAGAACAGTAAGTGCCCTGAGGTTGAAGGGAGACTAATATGTTCAAGGCATAGGAGAGGGGACAGTGTGGTAGGATGTATGTCATAGAGGAAGGCAGGAACTGTATCATGCAAGACTAGGTCATTCTAAGGGTGATGAAGGTTAGGAGGAGGAATATGATGGGAGTAATGATATCAACAACTGGGTATTGGGAGAATTGAGATAAGGCAATATATAGCTAACACAGTGCCTGACAGACAAAGCCTGCCTGCGTCCCTCCCTCCCTCCCTTCCCTTCCCTCACCTCCCTTCCTCGCTCCTTCCTTCCTTCCTCCCTCCCTCCCTCCCTCCCTTCCTCACTATCTCCCTCAATTCCTCCCTTCCTCGATCCTTCCCTCCCTCCCTCCTTCTGTCCCTCCTACCCCAGCTTTTCCTCAATGTCTCCCTCCCTGTTCATTTTGTTCCTCCTTCTTTGTACATGTGCACTGCTCAAATATATCTCTGAATAAGATGTCTAACTTGCTGTTGTCTGTTTACTTACCACTTTCATGCTAAACTACAAGTTCTTAGAGGACAGGAAAGTTGTCTTTTATGTCTGTGTAGTAGCCACATTTCCCCCAGTACCTTGCAAAATTTGTTGAATTTGCTTTCCAAAATTCTCTCCATGGGGAATGGAAATGATTCCTGGGAGTTAAGATGTATGAATGGATTAGCACGACCTCCTTGTTTGGACTGGAGAGCCCCGAGTTGGTCATGGCAACTACACTGGGAAAGCTGCAGTAATACGGTTGTTCACATAAGAGCTCTCTAGTTTGCTATTAGTTTGGAGCCTGGTGCTAAATCTAGTGGGATTTGGGCAAGTCCCTTAATTTTTCTGAAGTTCAATTTTCTCATGTGTACAACTGAAATAATAATCTAAAGGATTATTGGGGGATTGAATGAAATAATATACACCAAGCTGTAAGCATGGTGGACAGCTCTGAGTGACTGATAAATACTATCTAGTATTGAAGGTGTTGTCCCAGTTTCCTTCTCCTCCCCCATAATCATCAAACCAACTTTGGAAGCTGTGAAAAAGCACGGGGAGCCTTTCCCCTACTGAAGTGGTAAATTCTACTCTCTTAGTTATAATTATACTATGATCCTGGTGCTGGGAAGAAAGTTGAGTCACTTAACACCAACTCCTCCTGTTGGACTTTGCCTACCCATCTGTGCCTGATTTACTGTAGTTGTTTGAGATCAAAGAACTTGTTTTATTTTTCTGTATGATAAAGAGGATAACTTACCTAAGGTCACACATAAAAGTGGCAGAGGAGGCTTTGCGTAAAGATGTGGCTCATTCTGAAGTTCATGGGAACAGAAGAAAACATGCTCTCCTAAGAGGCAAGAAACAAAATGTAGGCACTCTACTACTTATCTTGTTACCTTGGGAAAAATCATTTATCCTCCTTCAGGGAAAAGACTACCTTTCTGATTCCCAGGCCAGTGCCCCTTCTGTTGACCTTCTTGGGTTTCATTTTTCACATGTATGAATTGAAGATGTTGGCATAGCTTGACTCTGTCCTGCATTTTCATACCTACGTGGTGATATACATGCCCCAGGCCCTTTTTAGTGACCTGGTTCTGTAAAGTCACCTTTCTGCTGAGAGATCCATGTGATTATTCCTAGGCACCGATTGCCACCAGTACTTGCTAGAGTCATTCAATATTGCAAAGCAGTAAATAGAACCACTTTGTGTGTGTAGTTCAGCAGAGGAAATCACCTTACATTTCAGAATTCTTTGCTTTTGTTCTCCCAGTCCTTCTCTAAACACCCTTCCCCCAGCCTTGCTTTTTTGCTTTCATCAGGTACCTTCTGCTTTTATTCCCATCTGTTCTTCCTTTTCCTCATTTTCTCTCCAATGGGGACCTGGAAGATAAGAAAACATACATCTGAAATACAAGATTTGTTGCCTGGGAGAGATCAGAGGATTGTTTATTTCTTTTCTTTTCTTTCTTTTTTTTTTTCCTTAACAGCATGATCAAATCTTGGTTCTTTGCTGAAAACTTTTCCAGATGGGGTAGTTTCTTTGCTAATTAAAAGGTTGGATAATGAGCATTTAGTGTTCTGGTGATTAAGACCTCCTCAGCCTCACAGGTCAGTGCCACCTGAATTAATTGGCACCTTCTCAGTTGGGGTTCAGTTCTCACATCTTATCCTACCAAGAATGGCATTCAGAGCTTTCTGTAATCCGCCCTCATGCAGTTTTCCCAGCCCTTCCTCCCTTTGCTACATCACTCTCTGTTGATGTAGTGATTTACCCTCTGTCACTCTCTTGCTATGTGATTTGCTTTCTTGCCACTATATTCCCTTTTTCTCTCTGCCTGAAATGGTTTAGTTATGATTATAGACTCAGGAGACAGTATGCATTGGAATAATTGGAACTAGCCCTGTCACACTAGTTGTTTAGCACCTCAGCTTTCTTTTTCTTTTTCTTTTCTTTTGTTCCTTTTTTTTTTTTTTTGAGACAAAGTTTCTCTCTTATTGCCCAGGCTGGAGTGCAATGGCGTGCTCTTGGCTCACTGTAATCCTTGCCTCCCGGGTTCAAGCAATTTTCCTGCCTCATCCTATCAAGTAGCTGGGATTACAGGCATGTACCACCATGCTGGGCTGATTTTGTATTTTTAGTAGAGATGGGGTTTCTCCATGTTGGTCAGGCTGGTCTCGAACTTGCGACCTCAGGTGATCCACCCATCTCGGTCCCCCAAAATGCTGGGATTACAGGCGTGAGCCACCACGCCTGGTCTAACCTCATTGATCTAACCTATAAAAAAGAGAATGATAATAACTTACCTCATTGGATAGTTATGAAGATAAAATAAGATAGAGTATAAAGGGTTTGGCAGAGCACCTGTCCTATGGTAAATGCTCACTAACTGTTAGCTACTGTAATTTTCTATTTATATCTATTCAAATCTCACTGCTTCTGCAAGTCTCCTAAAAATATATTTTGCCAAAATTTCTTTTGCCATTGAAAGTAATGGCAAAAGCCATAATTTTGCACAAACTAAGAAGCCTTCTTTGCTCATCTTCCAGCCCAAGATGATCTCTTCTTCCTAGTATTCTTATTTCGTGACTTTTATAGAAACACTTGGTTGGTCTGGATTTATGTTCAAAGTTCCTGACTACAGGTGAAATACTCTTGGAGGAAGAGACCCAAGCTTCTAGCACAATGCTGAGGCACATCTCCATAGAATAGAATTGTTATTTTATGTCCCCAGTTAAAGGAATTTTATTTTTGTTGATGTTGTCTTGGGCTCTTGAGTGTTCTACTGATTTATTGAATGGTCCACTGATTTCTCATTATGTGAAAACTCTGGAGTCCTAGGTGTGTTTCTTCCAAGAACCTAATTAATTCAGGCTGCTAAGGCTGCCACATGGACTGTGGTTTAAGGACTAGGCTATTTGGTGAGCAATTCTAAGTCCTGTTTTGGAACACTAAGGTCATATACCTTTGGAATGCCAAATTACAAGATGCTTTGAAGGAACTTTTAGGGTAAATCACAATCTCATCCATGTGCATCTGCAGTTAAGGTTTATAAAGAGAAGTTTGGTTCCTGATTTTCAGTAGTTTTTTAAAAACCACTGAAATTTTACATATATTTTGCCTCATAAATACCTACAATTAGGTCAGCATTCAGAAAAGTGGGCTTCTGTTTGCATAGAATTACATTAATTCTGCATTCTCTCATAGCAAAGTTGAAAGAGAGGATTAATCACTTATTCATGCAAAACCAATTCGCATGAATCATTTATTTATCTTGTTCTGGTAATTTTGCAGAGCTCATTTTTACATGCCTCAGGTTGCAGATAAAGCGAAAACTCAGAGGGTGATTTACCCTCCACAATAAAGACCTGATGGCCATGTAAACAGTATGCTTCCTATAGGAAATCAATAGGTAACCATGGAAATGACTCCACAATGGGAAATTCTATTTCTTTATGAACAAATCATCAAAAAGATCAATTGTAAGAGGAAAAGGCTTTGCCTGTGCCCTTACCTTTCACAAAGCCTTTTGGTCTGTGTAAAGAAGAAAACATGTGCCTTGGTGACAGTAAAGAATTATCTTAAAGCTGTATTGAGAATGAACACACTTTTTACTTTATAAAGTTTGGGCTGAAATGTCTTGTCCTCCATTCCTGGAGGTCTAGCTAAGAAACTTATATCTAATGGCAAGAAGAATGTTCCAGAATACAGGATGCTTGAATTCTTGATCTGGCCTAATTCCTTCCTTCCCTCCTTCCTTCCTTCCTTCCTTCCTTCCTTCCTTCCTTCCTTCCTCCCTTCCTTCCTTCCTTCCTTCCTTCCTTCCTTCCTTCCTTCTTCCTTCCTTCCTTCCTTCTTTCCTTCCTTCCTCTCCTTCCCTCCCTCCCTCCCTCTCTCTCTTTCTTTTTTTTTTTTAAAAAAAAACAAGGGTAATAACATCCAACGCCAAAGGAGTCTTTGATAATTAAATGAGGTAATAATTAGTAAAGAATATAGTACAGTGCCCAGCACACAGCAAGTAGAAAATGCTATTAACAGCCACTTTTACAGTAATGACAATTGCCCAAACAATATTAATCCCACTAGTAAAGGGTTTTCACATTACAGGTATTTTTTAAAAACTTTCATCTTAGGTTCAGGGTACATGTGAAGGTTTGTTACATAGGTAAACTCATGTCATGGGGGTTTATTGTACAGATTATTTCGTCACCCAGGAATTAAGCCCAGTACCCAATAATTATTTTTTCTGCTCCTCTCCCTCCTCCCACCTTTCCCACTCAACTAGACCCCAGTGTCTGATGTTTCCTTCTTTGTGTTCATAAGTTCTTATCATTTAGCTCCCACTTATAAGTGAGAACATGAAGTATTTGGTTTTTTGTTCCTGTATTCATCTGCTGAGGATAATAGCCTCTAGCTCCATCGATGTTCCTGCAAAAGACAAGATTTCATTCTTTTTTATGGCTGTATAGTATTGTATGGTGTATATGTACCACAGTTGCTTTATCCAATCTGTCACTGATGGGCATTTAGATTGATTCCATGTCTTTGCTATTGTGAACAGTGCTGTAATGAACATTTGTGTGCATGTATCTATATGGTAGAGTTGCTTTATATCCCTCTGGGTATATACCCAGTAATAGGATTGACCCAGCCTAATTTCCAGCAGCAATGAGATCTTTAACAAGCAATTTCATCTCAGTGGGCCTTGATTTCCTCATCTGTAAAGTGATCAGATGAGCCTAGGGATGGCAGTCTGATTTAGCCCAGATACAGATGGATGTTGCACATATAGCATTATCTCACTTTCTCTTACTTGGAAGACATTACTAATCAATAGTAATCTTCTTTGTCACTGAGCTTGGATAGAGTCTCCAAATCCTTATTTATACATTTCTCCAGGCAGCTGCTGCCTATGGATCAGAGTTGTCATGTGTAAGACATCCGTTTACCTCTATGTGACCCTTAAGGTTTATTTAGCCCTGACATTACAAGAGTCTGAAAACTAGCTTTAAGTACTGAATATTCATGTCTATTCAGCTAGTCTTAAACACACAATCCAAGTAACAAGGATAGCACCAACAATAAACAATTATGATATTGTCTTTGTTAAGCCAAATAAACTGATCTCATTAATGTCAAAATATTTATTTCAATGCTAAAGTTACTATTGAACCACTAATTGATAATAATGAAATAATGTTTGTAGCACTCTGCTGCTGTTCACTTATCAGCTTAGTGACACAACTTAAGTAGCAAATCTGATTGCAGTTTTCATGCTTGCTCTTTTTTCAACAGTAGAGGGCAGCACAGCTATTTTTAAGTGTCTTCTTTGGGAACCATTTGTGTGTGCACACAGGCATTGTATACAATGGGTGCAAAGATGTGACCTGTGGTGGGTTGTAATAGAAGAGTGTATTCAGGTGACAAAATAGCCTGCTTAATTAGATCTCTTGGATTGTGGTGTGGAATTTTCCTCTTTAGGCTTTCAGAAATTACCATTACCCTGTTAGTATTTAGATGTTTCAGCATCTCATATTGATTCTTTTTATTTTGTTCTTTCTGTTGTTTTTTTCCTCCTGTTGTTACTTGTCTCACTGTAGAGGCAGTGTTATGTAAGCAAAAATATCACAGCTTTTGGCTTCTGAAGGTGTAGACTCCAATCCCAGCTCTCCTGCTAGCTCTGTGACTGAGCTGATCAGAATCTCAGAGCCTCAAGATTCTCCTTTTTAAAACAGATATAGAAATACACAATTGAGAGTTTTTAGCATGAAGTGGTGTTGAATTTTATTGAAGGTCTTTTTTACCTCTATTGAGATAATCGTGGTTTTTGTCATTGGCTCTGTTTATGTGATAGATTATATTTATTGATTTGCGTATGTTGAACCAGTCTTGCATCCCAGGGATGAAGCTGACTTGATTGTGGTGGATAAGCTTTTCGATGTGCTGCTGGATTCGGTTTGCCCGTATTTTATTGAGGATTTTTGCATCAATGTTCATCAGGGATATTGGCCTAAAATTCTCCTTTTTTGATGTGTCTCTGCCAGGTTTTGGTATCAGGATGATGCTGACCTCATAAAATGAGTTAAGGAGGAGTCCCTTTTTTTCTATTCTTTGGAATAGTTTCAGAAGGAATGGTACCAGCTCCTCTTTGTACTTCTAACAGAATTCAGCTGTGAATCTGTCTGGTCCTGGGCTTTTTTTGGTTGGTAGACTATTAATTACTGCCTCAATTTCAGAACTTGTTATTGTTCTATTCAGGGATTTGACTTTTTCCTGGTTTAGTATTGGGAGGGTGTATGTGTCCAGGAATTTATCCATTTCTTCTAGATTTTCTAGTTTATTTGTGTAGAGGTATTAATAGTATTCTCTGATGGTAGTTTGCATTTCTGTGGGATCAGTGGTGATATCCCCTTTATCATTTTTTATTATGTCTATTCAATTCTTCTCTCTTTCTTCTTTATTAGTCTGGCTAGCTGTCTATTTTGTTAATCTTTTCAAAAAATCAGCTCCTGGATTCATTGATTTTTTGAAGGTTTTTGATTTTGTGTCTCTATCTCCTTCAGTCCTACTCTGATGTTAGTTATTTCTTGTCTTCTGCTAGTTGTTGAATTTGTTTGCTCTTGCTTCTGTAGTTCTTTTAATTGTAATGTTAGGGTGTCAATTTTAGATCTTTCCTGCTTTCTCCTGTGGGCATTTAGTGGTATAAATTTCCCTTTAAACACTGCTTTAGCTGTGTCCCAGAGATTCTGGTACATTGTATCTTTGTTCTCATTGGTTTCAAAGAACTTATTTATTTCTGCTTTAATTTCGTTATTTATCCAGTAGTCATTCAGGAGCAGATTGTTCAGTTTCCATGTAGTTGTGTGGTTTTGAGTGAGTTTCTTAATCCTGAGTTCTAATTTGATTGCACTGTGGTCTGAGAGACTGTTATGATTTCCTTTCTTTTGCATTTGCTGAGGAGTGTTTTACTTCCAATGATGAGGTCAGTTTTAGAATATAAGTGCAAAATGGTGCTGAGAAGAACGTATATTCTGTTGATTTGGAGTGGAGAGTTCTATAGCTGTCTATTAGGTCTGCTTGGTCCAGAACAGAGTTCAAGTCCTGAATATCCTTGTTGATTTTCTGTCTCATTGATCTGTCTAATATTGACAGCGAGGGTTTTATAGATATTGATGGAACATATCTCAAAATAATGAGAGCTATTTGTGAAAAACCCAAAGCCAATATCACACTGAACAGGCAAAAGCTGGAAGCATTCCCTTTGAAAACCAGCATGAGACAAGGATGCTGTCTCTCACCAGTCCTATTCAACATAGTATTGGACGTTCTGGCCGGGGCAGTCAGGCAAGAGAAAGAAAGGGCATTCATATAGGAAGACAGGAAGTCAAATTGCCTCTGTTTGCAGGTGACATAATTGTATATTTAGAAAACCCTATTATCTCAGCCCCAAATCTCCTTACGCTGATAAGCAACTTCAGCAAAGTCTCAGGATGCAAAATCAATGTGCAAAATCACAAGCATTCCTATACACGGTTAATAGACAAAAAGAAAGCCAAATCATGAGTGAACTCCCATTCACAGTTGCTACAAAGAGAATAAAATACCTAGGAATACAACTTACAAGGGATGTGAAGGATCTCTTCAAGGAGAACTACAAACCACTGCTCAAGTAAATAAGAGAGAACACAAACAAATGGAAAAACATTCCATGCTCATGGATAGGAAGAATCAATATTGTGAAAATGGCCATACTGCCCAAAGTAATTTATAGATTCAATGCTATCCCCATCAAGCTACCATTGACTTTACTCACAGAATTATAAAAAACTACTTTAAATTTCATATGGAACAAAAAAAGAACTCATATAGCCAAGACAATCCGAAGCAAAAGGAATAAAACTGCAGGATTCACACATCCTGGCTTCAAATTATACTACAAGGCTACAGCAACCAAAACAGTATGATACTGGTACCAAAACAGATTTATAGGCTGATGGAACAAAGCAGAGGCCTTAGAAATAACACCACACATCTACAACCATCTGATCTTTGACAAACCTGACAAAAACAAGCAATGGGGAAAAGAATCCCTATTTAATAAATGGAGTTGGGAAAACGGGCTAGCCATATGCAGAAAACTTACACCTTATACGAAAATTAACTCATGATGGGTTAAAGTCTTAAATGTAAGACATAAAACCATAAAAACTCTATAAGAAAACCTAGGCAATACCATTGAGGACATAGGCATGGGCAAACACTTCATGACTAAAACACCAAAAGCAATGGCAACAAAAGCCAAAATTGACAAATGGGATCTAATTAAACTAAAGAGATTCTGCACAGCAAAAGAAACTATCATTAGAGTGAAAAGAATGGGAGAAGCAATCTATCCATCTAACAAAGG
Organism: Papio anubis; assembly: GCF_008728515.1. NCBI lineage: Eukaryota > Metazoa > Chordata > Mammalia > Primates > Cercopithecidae > Papio > Papio anubis. Next base: position 60,913,352 of record NC_044977.1, read on the forward strand.
ACTAATATCCAGAATATACAAGAACTTAAAGAAATTCACGGTAGAACCTTAAGATGGCGAATAGGAACAGCTCAGTCTCAAATCAAGCGTAGTGACACAGAAGACCAGTGATTTCCTGCATTTTCAGCTGAGGTACTGGGTTCATCTCACTTCTAGGTGCTGAACAATGGTGCTGGTCAGCTGCTGCAGCCCGACCAGCTAAAGCAGGCAGTGTCGCCTTACCTGGGGCATGAAAGGAAAGGAATCCCTTTTTCTTAGCCAGGGAACTGAGACACACACAACACCTGGAAATGGTGCTCCACCCAATACTGCGCTTTAAGCAAACAGGCACACCAGGAGATTATATCCCACACCTGGCCGGGAGGGTCCATGTGGGCCTCCCTCATTGCTAGCACAGCAGTCTGTGATCTGCAGCAAGGCAGCTTAGCGAGGCTGGGGAGAAGCCGCCGTACTGAGGCTTAAGTAAGGTAAACAAAGCGGCTGGGAGGCTTTCGAACTAGGTGGAGCTCGCAGCAGCTCAAGGAAACCTGCCTATCTCTATAGACTCCACCTCTGAGGACAGGGGCACAGTAAACAACAAAAGCAGCAGAAACCTCTTGCCAGGCCTTAAGCGACTCTGTCTGACAGCTTTGAAGAAGGCAGTGGATCTCCCCAGCGTGGAGGTTGAGATCTGAGAAGGGACAGACTGCCTGCTCAAGTGGGTCCCTGACCCCTGAGTAGCCTAACTGGGAGACATCCCCCACTGAGGGGCAGTCTGACACCCACACCTCACGGGGTGGAGTACACCTCTGAGAGGAAGCCTCCAAAAGCAGAATGAACCAAGGTACACTCGCTGTTCAAGAAATATTCTATCTTCTGCGGCCTCTGCTGCTGATACCCAGGCAAGCAGGATGGAGTGGACCTCAAGCAATCTCCAACAGACCTACAGCTGAGGTCCTGACTGTTAGAAGAGGAAAACTATCAAACAGGAAGGACACCTACAAAACCATCAATGCGTCACCATCATCATCAAAGACCAGAGGCAGATAAAACCTACAAGAAGATGGGGAAAAAGCAGGGCAGGAAAAGCTGGAAATTCAAAAATAGAACCCATATCTCCCGGCAAAAGGGCGCAGCTCATGCGCCAGCGGATCAAAGCCTGGCGGAGGTAACTTTGGCGAGATGAGAGAAGAGAGCTTCCAGTCCATCAAACTTCTGGAAAGCTAAAGGAGGAATTCCGTACCAAGCGCAAAAGAAACTAAAAATCTTGAAAAAGTGGAAGAATTGATATGGCTAAGTAGTGAAATGCAAGGAAGGTCATAAAGCGAAATGAAAGAGATGAAAACCATGACACGAGAAATAAAGTGACAAATGCACAAACTTCAGTAACCGACTCGATCAACTGGGCAGTATCAGCGATGAGGATCAAATGAATAGAGGAAATAGGCGAGAGAAACCAAAGAAAAAGAAAAGTAGACAAAGCCTGCAAAATTGTATGGGATTATGTAAAAAGACCAAATCTACATCTGATTGGGGTGCACCCATAGCAGAAGTGAGGGAAAATGGAATGGTTGGAAAGCACTCTTCAGGATATCATCCAGGAGAACTAACCAATGATAGGGGCAGGCCAACATTCAAATCAAGAGAAATACAGAAGCATACAAGATACTCCTCGAGGAAGAGCAACTCAAGACTTACATAATTACCAAGATTCACCAAAGTTGAAATGAAGGAAAAAATCTTAAGGGCAGCCAGAGAGAAAGCAGGTTACCACAAGGAAGCCGGCATCAGACTAATAGCAGATCTCGGCAGAAACTTCTAAGCCAGAAGAGAGTGGGGCAATATTCAACATTCTTAAAGAAAAATTTTAAACTGAAATTTCATATCAGCCAAACTAAGTTTCATAAGTGAAGGAGAAATAAGTGCTTTACAGATAAGCAAATGAACAGAGATTTGTCACCACTGGAGGCCTGCCTTACAAGAGACCCTGAAGGAAGCACCCAAACAGGAGAGAAAGGAACAGCCAATTTACCAGCCATTGCAAGAAGCAATGCCAAAATGTAGAACCATTTAGGCTAGGAAGAAACTGCATCAACTAATGAGCAAAATAACCAGTTAATATCATAATGGCAGGATCAAGTTCACACACCAACAATCTTAATGTAAATGGACTAGAAATGCTCCAATTAAAAGACACAGACTGGCTTGGAAACTGGATAAAGTCAAGACCCATCAGTCTGCTGTATTCAGAGACCCATCTCTGCATAGAGAGACATACATAGGCTCAAAATAAAGGGATGGAGGAAGATTTACCAAGCAAATGGAGACCAAAAAGCAGGGTTGCAATCCTAGTCTCTGCTAAAACAGACTTTAAACATCAAAGATCAAAAGAGACAAAGAGACCGTACATAATGGTAAAGGATCAATTCAGCAGGAAAAGCTAACTATCCACTAAATATATATGCACCCAATACAGGAGCACAGATTCATAAAGCAAGTCCTTAGAGACTTACAAGGAACTTGAACTCCCATACAGCTGTAATGGGAGACTTCCAACAGTCCACTGTCAGCTTACATTAGACAGATCAGCAGACAGAAGAAGTTAGCAGGATATCAGGAATTGGAGCTCATTTCTGCAGCAAGCAGACCTAGCGAACATCTATAGAACTCTCCACCCCAAATCAACAGAGATATACATAACTTCTCAGCACCACATTGCACTTACTCCCGAAATTGACCACATAATTGGAAGTAAAGCACTCCTCAGCAAATGTACAAAGAGCAAGTATAACAAACTGTCTCTCAGACCACAGTGCAATCAAACTAGAACTCAGGACTAGAAACTCAATCAAACACAGCTCAACTACATGGAGCGAACAACCTGCTCCTGAATGACTACTGAGTATAGCGAAATGAAGGCAGAAATAAAAGATGCTTTGAAACCAATGAGAACAAAGATACAACATACCAGAATCCTCTGGGACACATTTAAAGCAGTGTGTAGAGGGTTATAGCACTAAATGCCCACAAGAAGCAGGAAAGATCTAAAATTGACACTCTCACATCACAATTAAAAAGAACTAGAGAAGCCAGAGCAAAAGCGCGCATTCAAAAGCTAGCAGAAGGCAGAAATAACTAGGATCAGAGCAGAACTGAAGGGAGATAGAGACACAAAAACCCTCAAAATCCAATGAATCAAGGTTGGTTTTGAAAGATCAACAAAATTGACAGACCACTAGCAAGACTAATAAAGAAGAAAGAGAAAGAATCAAATAGATGCAATAAAAAATGATAAGAGGAAATATCACCACGACCCCACAGAAATACAAACTACCATCAGAGAATACTATAAACACCTGTCACATAAATAGCTAGAAAATCTAGAAGAAATGGATAATTTCCTGGACACTTGCACTCTTCAAGACTAAACCAGGAAAGTTGAATCCCTGAATAGACCAATAGCAGGCTCTGAGTGAGGCAATGGTAATAGCCTACCAACCAAAGTCAGGACCAGATGGATTCTGGCTGAATTCTACCAGAGGTACAAGGAGGAGCTGGTACCATTCCTTCTGAAAGTATTCCAATCAATAGAAAAGAGGAATCTCTAGCTCATTTTATGAGGCCAACATCATCCTGATACCAAAAGCCTGGCAGAGACACAACAAAAGAGAATTACGAACCAATATCCCGTGTTTATCGATGCAAAATCCTCAATAAAATACTGGCAAACCCAGTTCAGCAGCATCAAAAACATCACCATGATCAAGTGGGCTTCATCCCTGGGGATGCAAAGGCTGGTTCAACATTCACAAATTAATAAACATAATCCAGCATATAAGCAGAACCAAAGACAAGAACCACATGATTATCTCAATAGATGCAGAAAAGGCTTTGACAAATTCAACAGCCCTTCATGCTAAGCGGCTCAATAAAATTCGATACGATGATGGGTACCTCAAAATAATAAGAGCTATTTATGACAAACCCACAGCCAATATCATACTCAATGGGAAAAAACTGGAAAAATTCCCTTTGAAAACTGGCACAAGACGAGGATGCCCTCTTTCACCACTCCTATTCAACATGAGTGTTGGAAGTTCTGGCTAGGGCAATCAGGCAGAGAAAGAAATCAAAAAGGGTATTCAGTTAGGAAAGAAGAGGTAGAATTGTCCCTAACTGGGATGACATGATTGTATATTTAGAAAACCCCATTGTCTCAGCCCAAAATCTCCCTTAAGCTGATAAACTTCCAGCAAAGTCTCAGGATACAAAATTAATGTGCAAAAATCCTGGCATTCGTATACACCAGTAACAGAAAAACAGATAGCAAATCATGGGTGACCTTCCATTCTAATTGCTTCAAAGAGAATAAAATACCCATAGGAATCCAACTTACAAGGGATGTAAAGGACCTCTTCAAGAGAACTACAAACCACTGCTCAGTGAAATAAAAGAGGACACAAACAAATGGAAGAACATACTATGCTCATGGATAGGAAGAATCAATATCTCGTGAAAATGGCCATAGTGCCCAAAGTTATTTATAGATTCAATGCCATCCCCATCAAGCTACCAATGAGTTTCTTCACAGAATTGGAAAAACTGCTTTAAAGGAGTTCATATGGAGCAAAAGAGCCATCTCAAGACGTCTAAGTCAAAAGACAAAGCTGGAGGCATCAAGCCACCTGACTTCAAACTATACTACAAGGCTACAGTAACCAAAACAGCATGGTACTGTTACCAAAACAGAGATATGAACCAATGGAACAGAACCAAAAGGTCCTCAGAAATAATACCACACATCTACAGCCATCTGATCTTTGACAAACCTGAGAGAAACAAGAAATGGGGAAAAGAGGATTCCCTATTTAATAAATGGTGCTAGGAAAGTGGCTATACATAGAGTAACTGAAACTGGATCCCTTCCCTTACTCCTTACTCTGAAAATTAATTCAAGATGGATTAGAGACTTAAATGTTAGACCCTAATACCATAAAACCCTAGAGGAAAACCTAGAGTGAGTACCATTCAGGACATAGGCGCGGGCAAAAGACACCATGTCTAAAACACCAAAAGCAGCGGCAGCAAAAGCCAAAATTGACAAATGGGATCTCACATTAAACTAAGAGCTTCTGCACAGCAAAGAAACTACTATCAGAGTGAACAGGCAACCTACAGAATGGGAGAAAATTTTTGCAATTTACTCATCCTGACAAAGAGGCTAATGTCCCAGAACTACAAAGAACTCAAACAAACTTACAAGAAAAAACAAACAACCCCATCAAAAATGAGCCAAAGGATATGAACAGACATTTCTCAAAGACATTCATACAGCCAACAGACACGAAAAAATGCTCACCATCACTGGTCATCAGAGAAATGCAAATCAAAACCACAATGAGATACCATCTCACACCAGTTAGAATGGCAATCATTAAAGTCAGGAAACAACAGGTGCTGGAGAGGATGTGTGGAGAAATAGGAACACTTTTACACTGTTGGTGGGATTGTAAACTAGTTCAACCATTATGGAAAACAGTATGTGATTCCTCAGGGATCTAGAACTAGATATGTACCATGACCCAGCCATCCCATTACTGGGTATATACCAAGGGATTATAAATCATGCTGCTATAAAGACACATCGCACATAGTGTTTATTCGGCACTATTCACAATAGCAAAGACTTGGAATCAGCAAATGTCCATCAGTGACAGACTGGATTAAGAAAATGTGGCACATATACACCATGGAATACTAATACATGCAGCCATAAAAGGATGAGTTTGTGTCCTTTGTGGGGACATGGATGCAATGAAACCATCATTCTAGCAAACTATCACAGAACAGAAAACTGGCTTGCATGTTCTCACTCATGGAGGTGGGAACTGAACAATGAGAGATCCACTTGGACTTCCGGAAAGGGGAACATCACACACTGGGGCCTATCATGGGGGCGGGGGAGGGAGGATTGCATTAGGAGTTATACCTGATGTAAATAGCGAGTTGATGGAGTGCTGAGTTGATAGGTGCAGCAGCACAGCAACATGGCACAAGTGTACATATGTAACAAACCTGCATGTTATGCACATGCACCTAGAACTTAAAGTATAATAATAATTTAAAAAGTGGCAAAAAGAAATTTACAAGAAAAAAACAGCCCCATCAAAAAGTGGGTGAAGGACATGAACAGACACTTCTGGAAAGAAAACATTTATGTGGCCAACAAGTATATTAAAAAGCATCATTGGTCATTAGAGAAATGCAAATCAAAACCACAATGAGATACCATCTCATGCCAGTTACTATGGCAATCATTAAAAAGTCAGGAAACAACAGATATTGGAGAGGTTGTGGAGAAATAGGAATACTTTTACACTGTTGGTGGGAGTGTAAATTAGTTCAACCATTGTGGAAGACAATGTAGCGATTCCTCAAGGATCTAGAACTAGAAATACCATTTGACCCAGCAATCCTATTACTGGGAAATATACCCAAAGTCTTATAAATCATTCTACTATAAAGACACATGCACACATATGTTTACTGCAGCACTGTTCACAATAGCAAGGACTTGGAACCAACCCAAATGCCCATCGATGATAGACTGGATAAAGCAAATGTGGCACATATATACCATGGAATACTATGCAGCCATAAAAAAGGATGAGTTCATGTCCTTTGCAGGGACATGTATGAAGCTGGAAACCATCATTCTCAGCAAACTAGCACAGGAACAGTAAACCAAACACTGCATGTTCTCACTCATAAGTGGGAGTTGAACTATGAGAACACACGGATACAGAGAGAGGAATATTATACACTGGGGCCTGTCGGGGGTGGGGGCTAGAGGAGGGATAGCATTAGGAGAAATACCTAATGTAGATGATGGGTTGATGGGTGCAGCAAACCACAATGGCACATGTGTACCTATGTAACAAACCTGCACGTTCTGCACATGTATCCCAGAACTTAAAGTATAATTTAAAAAAATTCACAATCTTCTCTATCATCTCATCGTGTTGTTGTGAATATCAAATGAAATCAATATATGTGAAAGCATTATTGAAATATAGGTTTTAAAACTAATAACCAATCTCTTTATGCTATTATTGCTGAGTCAAACTTTTAATTCAAATGAATTACACAAATAATTTTTAGGATTTATTTTTGAATTATAGGATGGCATCTGCCAATGGGTAGATTTGTCTGCAAGGCATCCTGAGACATCCTTGGCCTGCAGGATGCCTTGTTGGGAGCTGAAGTGCAGGAACTGATGCAGCTGTAAGGGCCAAGCCATGAAAGGGTATGGTTGGAATCTACAGGGTTTATTGAGAATATTCACTTTATTCTGAATAAAGACTAATACTGAACTTAAACCTATCAGACCTAATGTCCCCTTTCCAACAGATATTTTGTAGTTCCCTTTTTACTTTCAAAGATAATATAATTTTTAGGTAATACAATATCTCTACATACCTAATTTCACACAGAAAATAAATTAATATCATGCCCTAATTTTTATATAAAGGTTTAAAAGTGTAAAATAATTAAAAGTAACATAATATATATGTTAATACATAAGTGCTTGAGCTTGGTTACTAAAAGACATGATGAGTTAGTCAGATGCTATACCTACATGAAGAATGGAAATTGCAAATGCAGACTGTCACAGGAGCTTTGTACTTGTGACTCAAATAGCAAGAATGTCATTGTAGTTTTGGTGAAGTGATTTTCAGGATGGTGTACAATTTTTGGTAAAGTTTCCTCCCCATTATTTACAGAGTAGAAACTGTCCTGGAAAATTAGTTGTATATTAAAACGTGCTGCAAAAAGTACTTTGAGATTATGTATGAAACCGAGTTAGCTGCTAGGCTCAGATACTAACAGAGAGGTTTTTCATCTATATGAGTGTTCGAGAACACAGTACAATGAATCCTTGGGTGGATTATACAGTGCTTTCATTGTGGGATGTCTGTTTTCTCTGGCCTGCACACTCTAAATGCCAGTAAACATGTGGTGATGTTGTAGAAGGAGGCAGATGTTACTGTTATGACAACCAAATATGTCATCAACAGTTTCTGAAACATTCTATTGGGGGTAGAACCATCCCATCTGAGAATCAATTGATCTAAGCCAGGAGTCCATATAGCAGCTCAGGCATGTCAATAGTAAGGAAATATCACCCAGCCACTGACTAGATGTATAGGGAATGGAACCCAGCCCTGAAGTGTGCAGGTGGCAATGACTGGACAGAGTATCAGACCGACCAAACAGGCTGGGGTTCCTGTGAGAGCTCTAGTGGAGAACAGGAACCCCAGACAGAAGTCAGTTGAATGGATTAGACTGAGTGCTGGCAGCAGGCGGGATGAAAAGGAACACTGCAGTGTAACAGATATTCAGCTGCCCTGGGCTTATAACCCACTGAAGCCTGGGATAATGGCCACAAAATTAATTCCAGACTGCCAAGTACTTCTGTTGCTAAGCCTAGTCATCTTGATCAGCCTTGGTCCAGATTTGCTCAGGAGCTTCAGAGGGCTATGTTCTAGACATAAGGCATTGTGGAACCTCACCCTGAAGACTTCTGGAGAAGGCATGCACTGAAAAGTATAGACCTAGACACATTGGAAGAAAGTTACAAAAAAGAACCATGTGTTGGCTCAGTATTTGGAAGCTCTTAAAATGAAATGATCTGCCTTGTAAAATGGTGACCTACTGAGTAATAATAATCTTTTATGTTTAGAAAGGGATCTCATGTCTTCTATCAAGTTTAATGTGCATTATCTGAAATCAATCATGCCTTCTCTTGCCCAGTAGTCTCATATTGTTCTGGATCATTTATTGCTAGCCATCTAGAGAGTTTATTTACACTGAGGTAGTAGGTTCTTCACATATTATCTTCTAGAGTCATTAGTGTTTAGAAGGAAAGGCCAATGCTTATCTCAGGTCTGGACGGGATTTTCATATTGCTGTGCTTCAGAATCCCCTAGAGAGATGTTTTATATATATATCAATGCCCAAGGCGTCCCTCAGGCTGTTTAGATTCAGAAGATATGATTATGGAATATGTATTTTTTTAAAGTCTCACAAGTGATCCTTTGTGTAATTCAGGTTAAGAACAACTTTCTTATACATAGATTTTTTTCATCCATATTAGAATGTAAATGTCTTCAGCGAGGAATTCAGTTAACATACTCTGTAACACTAGTTCAGTGCCAGATAGAAAGTTCTTCCTTGATAAATGTTTGTTGAATCTTTGATTAATATGAAATTTTAGGCACTGTGGCCCATGTGTGTTTATGTGCAGCATGTTGGAGCAATGTGAGGCTTTTCTAACACTTTTCAATTTTTTACCTTCCTTGGTTAAGTCCTTTGTAGTCCACGCCATTGGCCCCCACCATCATTTAACATAGTATCTCATAGGCCCCTATCTCCATCCACCTTCCAGATTCAAACCTCCCTTCCATCCTTCCTCCCTCCTCCCTTCCTCCCTGCCTTCTTCCTTCCTCCATTCCACTCCATCCCTCCGTCCCTCCCTCCCTCCCTCCTTCCTTCCTTCCTTCCTTCCTTCCTTCCTTCCTTCCTTCCTTCCTTCCTTCCTTCCTTCCTTCTTTCCTTCCTTCTCTTCTTCCCTCTCTCCCTCCCTCCCTCCTGTCCATGCATCCATCCATACATCCATCCATGCATCTGTCCATCCATCCACATCCATCCATCCGTCTATCTGTTATGGACTGAATTGTGTCTCTCATCAAATTCATATTTTGAAGCCTTAACCCAAAGGTGATTGTATTTGGAGATAGGGCCTTTAAGGAGATAATTAAGGTTAAATGAGCTTATAAGGGTGGGGCCGTAATCCAATACCTTATACAAAGAGGAAGAGATACCAGAGAGCTCATTTCATTCTTTCTCTGTCAGTGCACAGAGAAAAAGTCATGTGAGCATTCCACAAGAAGGCAGTGACTCACAAGCCAGGAAGAGAGGCCTTGCTAGATACTAACCCTGATGACACCTTCATCTTGGACTTTCAGCTAGCAAAAGTTTGAAAAAATAAATTTCTATCATTTAAGCCACCCAGTTTGTGGTTTTTAAGATAGTCTGCTGTGGTCTGAATGTTTGTGTAACCCCCAGATTCATATGTCGAACCCTAATCCTCAATGTGGTGGTATTGGGAGGTGGGGGAAGTAGTTAGGTCATGAAGGGCAGGTCCCTCAGAAATAGGATTCCTGCCCTTATAAAAGCGGCCCCAGAGAACTGTCTTGCCCCTTTTGCCATGTGAGGACATAGCAAGAAGTTGCCATCTGTGAACCAGAAAGTGGGCCTTCACCAAACAACAGATCTGCCAGTGCCTTGATCTTGGACTTCCCAGAATCCAGAGCTGTGAGAAATATGTTTCTGTTGTTTATAAGCTACCTGGTTTATGGTGTTTTGTTATAGCCAGCTGAATGGATTATGACATAGCCCAAGGAGGCTAATACACTATCTATCCTCTATCAATCATCTTTTACCGGTGGGTAGCAATTTGTCGGGCAGATAGTAGCCTCTTTCCCATTAATTCAGAGGCATCCCAGAAATGATTGAGTTTTTGGAATTATTATTAATAACAATTCCAGGCACTAAAGTTCCTGTTATTATATGTGAAAAGATGTGGGTGGCATAAAGGATTAGGTGACCTAGGTATTTTTCAGAATTAAGGCTTGAGTGACAGACAGTTTAATAACATATCGGCTGACATCTCGTACTGCTAATGAGATATATTTTTTGGACCCTGGGATTGAGTATCTTGAGTAACTCATGAGGTCAAAGGAGAGCCAATGTCTTCAGGCAGTTTTATGCATAATAAGTTTAATAAGATTTTTATTTTTAGGAGCAGTGGCTGTGCTTTACTTTCTAATAATTTATGAGAACAACAAATTGAGACAATAAGGCAGAGAAGCTGAGAATTTGTGAAGCATTAATTTTAGTTTATTGTCTATTGCATTTTTTGTCAGTTGACTCATTTCCTCTCATTTTTACACTTACCAATGAGCTTAACACCTTTATAATGGATTACATGCCCAGTGATGAAGGACTAGACAGTCATTTTCTCTCCCTTACAATTCTGTTTAATATGACTAAATTATACCCAAAGAACTGCCTTTTCAGACCACCTTTTATGAGCTCTAAGAATGTAACAAGAAAAGGATCTGAGTTTATGAACCTATCTAGGTGGAGTTTTAAGTCAATGCCAAGTGGTTGTATGTGAAAATCTGTAGATTGCAGTTAGATTTTCAGTTGAGTGAAAATGTTTCCCTGGGAGTTTCTATTCTAAGAATTATTCCTCTACTTATAAATTATCTATGTGTCTGTCTATTTCCCTTGAGAGTGCGTATGTGCATATTATCTCTCTATCACCTTTAGCACTGAGCTTTCCATAGAAAACGTCATTCATTCATATTTATCAAACATATAATTATTTAGAATCCTACCGTTTTTAGACTTATTTGGGAGATAGACATGTACGTAAGCAAATAATTCAAGTAATCTCTTACAAGAGATGTAAAAGTTGTTATAGGAGCACAAACGAAGAGGTAATTAACTCTCCCAGGGAGGTTGGAGAAGAGGTAATATTGTAGATGTATCAGGAGGGACAGTGGGGAGTTGGCATAGAGGAAAAGGGTAAGGCCTTTCTTGACAGAGGGCACAGCATGGATACAGGCAAGGAGAACACAATGATGCTCTTTAGAAGGGCTGGGGAACATAGAGATTACCTAAATGTGTACAGCTGTGAGGATGATTTACCATGATAGGTCTGTGTAAAAGCAAAGGCTGTTTTGCTTTAGATGTGCAGTATCTTTCATGCTGTATGCTTGCTGCTCCTCAAACATGTTGTTCACATCCATGCCTTTGTTCTCATCATTCCTTCTGCCTAAATACCTCTTACTCATCCTTTGGGGCCTAGCTCTTCTGTGAAACTTTTTAACACTTTCCTGGCAGAATTTATTGCTCCATCTTCTATGTTCCCACAGCACTGTGCTCATATTGCTATGCAAGTATCATATGGGTATTGTTCATGTTGACATTTTCCTTACTGGATTGTGAGGTCTTCAAGTGCTGATACTACATATAGTTTTCTTTTTGTATTCTTATTAGCATAATGACTGGCAAACAATATGTATTTAAAACATGAAGAATCAGTACGGATGACCCCCTTAATGCTCCAGACAGAATTATTTTTAAAAGAGAAGTAGCTTGGCTCATTGGGAAGAGGCCAGTATGAGGATACTAGAAACTGAAATCTAACTTCACTTTGCTTCTTGGTGCTAACCAGCTGTATGGCAACAGGCTTGCCCCTTAACCTGGGGCTTCATCTTCGCTCATATGGATAGCGTAGTACCTTATCAGCATAAAGCCAGGAGGTGGAGTGAAATGATCTTCTGCGATTCTTTCTGACTCTAACAGCTGGAATTTAAAAATGTCTCTGATGAATTGATTTTATATTTACTCATATTTTCTTCATTTTCCTTTGAAGTGTCAGGAGACTTTATTATTTATCTGCTTAACTGTTCTCATAAATAATACATGGAGGTTTTTTATTACAAGGTATTAGTGAAGGAAACTAAAATCCTGAGTTTGTGCTCAGAATAGTCATAGAGTCAGAATGGATACTTGGAGCATCTTGAGAATATCTTGCTGTCTCTAGACAGTTCTCAAACTATTCTCCAACTGACCTCGTGCAAAGGTAATTGTATGTTGTTTTCTCTAAACTGGTATATTAACATACTATCTCCAAAAACTTTCTTTTTGAGTTGAATTTCTAATGAATTGATTAGCAGACAGATGGTCAGAATCTAGGAAAATAATAATAAACTATTTTGTCAATATTCACAGTGAACATCCTTTGAGATACTGAAGGAAAAAGGAAATAACTCAAATTCTTTTTCATCTGTTTGTTGTAATCAGCAAAACATGGCCAACTAAGTGTATCAGGTAAAAATATGATTTTATAAACTATTATGTGATTCATCAATGAAGTATTAAAACAAAACCAACATTTATAATACTGTTCCAATAAGCAATAAATCACTTTCACTGTTCTGATAACTGAGAAGATTGTGAATCTATTCTTGAAAATTATTACTTTTTATTAAGTGATATTGTGAACTGAGCACTGTAGTAATTAACACGAACACAACCTGTGGCTCTGGGCATTGAGGGACTTTTCAGAGCTTTGTCTGAAAATGGTGGTCTGCAGTGAGAATAGCAGTTGAGAGCACACAGAGGGCTGACTGGGTAGGATAGGGCTGCAGAAACAGCCCTCTGCTTCTATGTGTTGGAAGGTAATGGCAGGTTAACCTGAGAAGGGAATGGTGTCTTGTTATGAGAGAGACCTATTTTTTTCCCTCTATGTCTCAGAAGAGAGTAGCTACATCACAGATATTAGTCTTCCTTGTCCTTAGGGGAGTATTTAGAAGGCTTTGTTTTGATGTTGCAGTGTCCTGTAGGGAGGAAGAGGCTAGGCTCCTTTGCCAGCTTGCCAGCTTGCTAACCTGTTTGGCAGGGAAGGTGGGGCATAGATATTAAGCTCTCAAGACCCAGACCAGAGTCTAGCTAGATTTAACACCTTCAGCTGCGTGCAATGACCACCTGGACCTGGTAATCTTTTCACATGCATAATTTAAAGTAATATTTCAATAGTTTTTTGATTATAAAAGTAAAACATTACTATTGCAGGAAACTTGAAAAATATAAAATAGAAAGTTCAAACAAGAAAATTAGAAACACCCCAAATCAGAAATGCCCATTGTCAATATTCTACACACTTGAACATAATTGAGATCCTAGTTTGTATACAATTGTTTGTTGCTGAACATTATGTTATAAGCACTTGTTAAACCTTTGAAAATGCTTCTTAAGCATTATTTTTAATAGCAGGTTTACATGGAAGAAGATTCATAGTTTATATAACATATCCTCTATTTTTGATATTTAGATTGTTTCAAAATTTTTCTGCTTATATATTCTGTTCAAAGAATGGCTTTCTTCATAACGTTTCTTCTACTCTTTAGATATTTCAGTAGGATGATTTCCTAGAAATAGAATTATGTCAAGAGATATGGGTATTTTTTAGACTCCCAGTATGTACTATCTTTATAGAACTGTTATGTTGCTGCATCCTCTGTTTAATTTTCATGTTTCCTCTTATGCTTTTCTGATGGGGTGCAAGATTTTCTGAAACTGAGAATGACTATGTCCACCCACTCTAGGCCAACCACTCTAGTGCCAATCAACGGATCAATGATGGTCCTTTGACTTTGACTTAGACCCTGTGAGAGATTTAATAAGAAGTGAAACATATAGTTGTGTTATAGAAGTCTATAATCCAGCAAAACTAATGCATGTGGAAAAATTCACAAACAATTCAAGATAGAATCTCTGTAACCTTTCTTTGTAGGACACCTATGCAATAGGAATCTGAGGTTTCTACAGCGTAGATTCTCAATGATCAGTGTGAGTCCCCAGTCAATCCTGGGCCACCATCTGCTCTAGGTTTCAGAGAGGAGTTTCTTATTCTGTCTTTTCAATGAAGATGTCTCAACATACCAACAAGTGTGCCTTCTAATCCCCACAATCTTCCCCTGGATAATGACAATAATGATGATGATGCCTAACACTTACTGAGCCATTTACCTTGTGCCAGGCATGGAGTAAAACCATTTATATGTATTATCTCATGTTATCTGTCTAACATCCCTGTGAGGTGGTAGTATTACCCTTATTTTATGAATGATAAAACTGTTGCTTAGAGTGATATTAAGAGATTTCCCCAAGGTCATACAGTAGTCAGGGGAAGAGAATTATTCCAGCCAGGTGTGTCAGTTCAGAGTCTGTGATCTTGAACACAAAACCACACAGCCTCTCATGCTGGAAAGGCAAGAAGCTGAGCCTCTGCTAGGGAGTGTTTCTCTGTCAGACTCTTCAGCTAGAGTCTAACTGCTCTTTGCAGAGGCAGCTCCAGGCAAAGGATTTTCTTGTTGTTTGTGGCCACAAGTCCAGCAGCTACTCTCCATGATGTCTCTTATCAGGGATGTTACTATTCAGCATTGCTCTTGTAGATCCTCCCATCAGAGCAGTTCAATAGATTCTTTGGTGTTGGCTGAAGTCTGACTTTCTGGACTCCCTCTCAACAATGGCGTATTTAGCCTTACTCTTGGCATCACCTCTGCAGGGTGTCTGACAGCACTGCACCCACAGCTCTGCATAAATTCTCAACCCTCTGGAGGAATGACGGAAGCTGCAGTTGCCCCCACTCAAGGCTAAGTGCCTAGACTCACTCATGGCGAGTACGTGTTCTTTCCCTACGTATACCCTCTGTAGAACTGCAAAATCATAGAATATTATCATTCTCTCCCTGCAATATTAAAATCCATACCTGTTGTGGACTTGGCAGTAACCTAAAATTCCTCTTTTTGTGTTCTCCCCATGGACCTTTGACACAGATGAATATCAAACTCCAGGAATATCTTCCCAACCAAATATGCAAACTCAAGTCTTTTGCCTGGATCCCATTAGGTGGTATTAAGGTTAAGCATTATAGGAACTCAAAGAAGATGCCAATAAAGGCTGAAATGACCAGGAAAGATTCCTTGGAGGAGGCGAAACTAGAGGTGAGTCTTGAAATGCCTAGGATTTAAACACCTGGGCTTGATGAGGGTGGACATTTTGAGAGGGACGACTTACATGTGTGATGTCAGGATACAAGAAATTGTATTTACCAGAATGTGAGAAAGCTGGGCTGACAGGAGTCACGCTATGGGCACAGAGATTATTTAACCTTCTCTTTGGTTGCTGAGGCCCCACAGCTCCTCTATGTAATGTACTATTTAAAGGCCAATGCTGAGCATTTCCTGGTGTGACAGCTCTTACATTAGCTGCTTCTCCTAGGTAGATCTTCCTGGTAAATGCCTTGAAAGTAGCGGCCCCCTCTAAATGTTTCTTTTGCAAGCAAGCTAGCTAGCTGCCCACTCAGAACTTTCTAGTTGTTCTTGAGACAAGTTTTTTCAGTTTTTCTTTATTCTGATTAATTTTGTTTGTTTGTTTTTGGTTGTCAGATATTCAAAATAGCTTAAACATTGAGGGAAATGTACTGGCTTGTGTAGCCAACAGAAAAGTTCTTCTTAGGTTTCAGGAGCAGCTTGATTCAGGGGCTCAACATTTCCATGTTTCCGTATTTTGGTTCTTTATCCCTCTGTTTTGGCTACCTGCTCAGAGAGAGTCTTGCCCTGTTGATGTCCCTGGATTCTTCTTTATATGTCTAAACATATGAAATAGAGGGCTTTTTTTCTTACTGGTCGATTTGAAAAAGTGTCCTGGACTTGACTCTCAGTGGAATGAATTGCATCATATGCCCAACCCTGAGCCAGTTACTAGGGAAAAGGAGATAAGATGCTCTGATTGGTCAGGCCTGAATCATGCACTCACCCATGAAGGCAGACATGAAGTGCATTCAGCCCAACTACATGGACCAAACCTAGACCACATATAGTCTTCCATATAAAAGTAAGGGATGATGTTAACCAAGAAGGAGTAAATATATGCTAGGTAGTAAAAAACAACCTACATTTCCCATAGTGGGTCTCTGAATCTCCAAATATTAGGTTGAATAATCTCACTGGCCTAAAAGAATGGCTGGAATACCCTTCATTATTGCCTGGATTCCCTGGAAGGCTAGAGAGCTGTGCTGCTCACTGATGGATGCACCTGCCTCACGGGGCCATTGCTGACATCCTGAAAGTCACTGAAAAGATTGAAGAGTCACTTTGATCTCAACTGGGAGAAAGTGATGAATGCTCTGGATGTGCATTGGATCAGCAGAGAGAGAAAGGAGGATGAGTTTATTATCTGGCTTGACTATGTTGGAAGTAAATAAGTGAAGCTGCTTAACTTAATCTCTCAGAGGCATCTTGTCTGAGGCAGGAGAGCACAGAAGTTTATAACATTGGCCTCTAAAGAAGGGCTGCCTGGGTTTGAACTTAGTTTCTTAGTATCAGTAAGCCTTAGTTTTCTATCTCTACAAAACAGTGTCCTGAGGATGCAATAAAATTATGCATGTAAAGCACTTGATACAGTGCATGGTACATACTCCATTATTGGCTTAATACTAATGTTAACAAATAATCCTTTGCACCAGCACATAATGTCACAAGAGCTTGAGAGAGTCTGTCTATCCAGAGGCATGTGAAGCGTAGGACATATTTTCTCCTATTGGACATGAAACTCTTTCTTTCAGCTCCATTTTATTTCCTGAGGGGCAAACAAGTCTGACTATAATCTTCCCATATGTGCTCTGACAACTAATGGCTTCTGGGAGTCACTACCACATCCCCTTCTCCCTCCCACAGAGTCCTGCCTATTCTATGAAAGATTTCATGAATCTGATCTCCCACTTCACTGCCACTGCCCCTATTCTTGTTCACAAGCTCATCTCTCCTGCCTGGTTAATTCAGGAATCTCTAACTGAGTTCCCTGTCTCTAGTCTCTTTCCATCTGGTCTAGTCGATATAATAAGGACCTTACTCCTTAGCAAGGTATTACTTAAGGCTCTTTTTAGTCTGATTCCAGTCAACCCTTTCATCTGCAAGAATCTCCCCAACAAGACTTTTTTTTTTTTTTTTTGAGATGGAGTTTCACTCTGTCGCCCAGGCTGGAGTGCAGTGGCGCGATCTCAGCTCACTGAAAGCTCTGCCTCCCAGGTTCACAGCATTCTCCTGCCTCAGCCTCCCGATTAACTGGGACTACAGGCACCTGCCACCGTGCCCAGCTAATTTTGTTTTTTTGCATTTTTAGTAGAGACACAGTTTCACCATGTTAGCCAGGATGGTCTCGATCTCCTGACCTCATGATCCACCCGCCTCGGCCTCCCAAAGTGCTGGGATTATAGGCATGAGCCACCATGCCCAGCCCACAAGACATTTTTTTAGGATCACAGCCACTGATGTTCGCTGTTCTTAGAAAACTCCATGCACCAGCATACTGGCAGGCCTTTCCTGCATTGTTCTCACTGCCTATCTGCCTTAGTTGTTCTCTGCGTGGTTAACTTCTGCTTATCTTTTAAAGTTCAGCTCTTCTTCCCTGGGTCCCTTGTCCCTGTGCTTCCAGAGCTAGAGACAGATGTTAGTAGCATAGCATTTATCACACTATTTAACAATTGGCTGTGTACATGCCTCTACTCTGATATGCACCATAAAGTCTTAGAAGAAAAGGAATATGGCTTATGCATTTTTATATACCAAGGGCCTAGAAAAGTGCCCTCAAATGCATATTTTCTACAATAAATATTTATTCTTAGGTTGTAAATTAAAAAGAGTAAAACACACTGCTATACATTTCTCATAATACACCACCATTTCAAGTGGTGCTTAGGACTTTTCTTTCTTTTCAAATGTATTTTTAATTATGTAAGTAAAAAGAAATATGTGAATGTTGATATAGTTTAGTTCTGGGTCCCCACTGAAATCTCAACTCGAATTGTAATCCCCATAATCCTCATGTGTCAAGGGCCGGACCAGGTGGAGGTAATTGGATCATGGGGGCGGTTCCTCCCATGCTGTTCTGGTGATAGTGAGTTCTCATAAGATTATGGTTTTACAAGTGTCTGGCATTTTCGCTGCTTGTATTCACTTCGTCCTTCCACCTAGTGAATAAGGTGCCTGCTTCTCCTCTGCTTTCTGCCACGATCCTAAGTTTCCTGAGGTCTCGGCAGCAATACGTAACTGTGAATCAATTAAAGCCCTTTCCTTTATAAGTTACCCAGTCTTGGGTATTTCTTCATAACAGTGTGAGAATGGACTAATACACATGTATTCTTTTTCTTTTTTTTCTTTTCTCAGAGACAGGATCTTGCTCTCTCACTCAGGTTGGAGTGCAGTGGTGCAATCATGGCTCACTGAGCCTCGAACTCCTCCCACCTCAGCCTCTGAGTAGCTAGGACTATAGGTGTGCTCCACTATACCCGGTTAACTTTTAACTTACGTTTTGTAGAGACGGGGGTCTCATCATATTGCCCAGGGTTTGTGAATCTATTCTTACTCTTAAAAATATATTAATTCCCTTTCCCCACATAACCACTGTTACTGGCTTGGTAGGTACTTTTCAAGACCTTTTACAATTTTTATTTATTTTAAAATAACAGCTCTATTGAGATATAATCCACATGCCATAAAATTCACTCTTTAAAAATGTACAGTTCAGTGGTTCTTAGTGTTTTCACACAGTTGTGCAACTATCTGATTTTAGAACATTTTCATCATTCCTTTAGTAGTCACTTCCCATTCCTCCCACTCCTCAGCCCCTGGCAACCACTAATTTACTTTCTGTCCGTATGGATTTGCCTCTTGTGGACATTTCATATAAATGGAATCATATGGAAAGCATTTTGTGTTTGACTTGTGTCATTTTAGCATAATGTCTTCAGGGATCATCCATTTTGTAGATATGTTAGTATTTCATCCCTTTTTATGGCAGAATAATATTTTATGCATGCCATATTTTGTTTATCTGTTTATCAGTTGATGGACATTTGGGTTGTTTTCCATTTTTGGCTATTATGAATAATGCTTTATGAATATTATTGTATAAGTATTTATGTAAATGCCTGTTTTTAATTATCTTTGGTATATATCTAGGAATGAAATTGATGGATGATATGGTAACTATCTTTAACTTTTTGTTGGACTGCCAAACTGTTTTCTGCGGCAGCTGCACCATTTTGCATTCCCATCAGTAAAGTTTGGGGATTCCAACTTTTCCACATCCTTGTCGCCATTTGTTATATTGTCAGTCTTTTTGACCATAAGCATCTTAATGGGCATGAAGTATTCTCTGATTGTGATTTTGACTTTGATTTTCCCAGTGACTAATGATCTTGAGCATTTTTTAATGTGCCTATTGGCAATTCGTATATCTTCTTTGGAGAAATGTCTATTTAAACCTTTTGTTATTTTTTAACTGGGTTATTTGCCCTTTTTTTGAGTTGTAAGCATTCTTTATATATTGTGATATGTGATTTACAAATATATATATAGATATTTGTATATGTTATTAGATATATATCAGATATATGATTATCAGATATATATAACTTACAAATAAATACATCATATATGTAATCAGCTATTTGTGAATAATATATTTTCTCAAATCATGTATCAGATAATTATTTACAAATATTTTCTTCCCAACTTTATCAGATATATAATTTGCAAATATTTTATTCACAACCTTTTTATATACATTTAAATAAATATATATTTATTTTGTGCATATATTTTTATATATAAAGATTTAACTCGTTTTTTTGGAGACAGAGTCTTGCTCTGTCACCCAGGCTGGAGTGCAGTGGCACCACCTCGGCTCACTGCAACCTCTGCCTCCCGGGTTCAAGTGATTCTTCTGCCTCAGCTTTCTGAGTAGCTGGAACTACAGGTGCATGCCACCACACCCGGCTAATTTTTGTATTTTTTTTTAGTAGAGACGGAGTTTCACTACATTGGCCAGGCTGGTCTCGAACTCCTCAGGTGATCCACCCACCATGGCCTCCCAAAATGCTGGGATTACAAGCATGAGCCACCGTGTCTGGCCTTGGTTTCTCTTTTTAATACACGTGGGATTATGCTATTTGTATTGTTGTGTAGATATCTTCCTAGGTCATTGTAGTGTAAGTCTTCCTCATTATTTTAAATTGCTGCATATATGTGCATAAATCATTGCCCTGATGATAGGCATTTTGATGAGTCTCAATATTTTTACTATAATGAACAATGCTGTAATGAGCATCGTGTAGAGGCTGCTTTCTATACATGTGCAAGTATGTAGCATACCTTGAAGAGGAATCACTGAATTTAAGGACATCTGCACTTCACACTTTAATATACACTATCAAAATTCCCATTAGAAAGGCGGTACAAATGTACTACTCTTCTAGCAACATATGTGGGAATAACACTTCCTTGAATTCTGACCAACATTCAAATTTAACTATTCTTGCCTATCTGATAAGCAAAAATGTACCTGATTGTTTTAACTTGGAAGACATTATTTCAATATCATGATTTCCATAATTTCTATCATTTGGAGTTCTTATAAAAGCTATCTCTCATCTTATTCTGGAGATCTTTCCTTCACATGGGAACCTGTACGTGACACAGAAAAGAAAAGATGGATGGGCGGGGAGAGTCTAGATTTTTAGTCTAGCTGTTATGCATGGTGAGGCCAGCTTAAGAAACACATGGCTTTTAAAAGACTTTCCATTGTATTTGGAGCAGACCAGACTTTTAACCACAATCCAGAGACTTTTAACTTCACAAAGATGTGGCATTTTATTTTAATAAAGCTATCGACAGAGCTCCATTTTCGAGTGACTTTTCAAAAGCATCTTTTGTCAGCAGAGGGCTTTTATTAGCTAATGTAACCTTTCTGTACTCCACGTTAGCAGAGAGAGAAAGGAAATGTCCTTGGGTTCCAAATATGGAAAGTTGTGCAAAGACTCTCAAGGAGAAAAAAGTTGTTCCGCTTTCTGAAGCTGCATTTGTCACTCAATGTTGTATCGTAACTGAAAGTAATGAACTTTCCAATGCTACTGTCCAGAAGGTAAAAGGTTCACAAGATTATGCCTCTAAACTGGCAATTGCATAAAAAGAGATCACAAAGGATTAAAATGTGGAGAGCAAGTAAAAGTGTGAATTTAGCTGTGATGACAACTTGGATAGACTCAGCTATAAAATATCTGAAATGGGGGGAGTTAGGCAAGACCTAGGAGGGAGGAGTGAGAGTAACAGTCTTGGCTGTGGAACAGGGTAGCTAAATGTTTAGGGCTTAATCTGAGCCACTACTGATAATTAAGCAGCATCGATAAACTGAAGGAGCATGGGGAAGGAGTATAGATTGTGGACTCTGGGTGCAATTCCTGTGGGGTGTTGGTGTTGTGGTTCCATTAATTAGTCCTTCCATGTAAGAGCTCAGTCAGTAGCGGAAGAGGCTGGTGACAGGGGCTTTGACAGGTCTTTTTTTTTTTTTTTTTTGGATGTATAATTTATTTTGATACACAATTTAAAAAATTTACATGAGGACACTGGGAAAATAGATTGAGATTCTGGAGCAGGGCTAGTGCAGTGTGGGATCTGAATGTGTTGTCAGGACCGAGCCCAGCGCTTTGATTAAGGTCAACATAGTAGGAATGGAGAGAGTCACTTAAATGGGAACCTGAACCGGGGCTTCATTTCAAAGCCCATGGAACAGATAGGGAAGGGTGACTAATGACTTTTCTACTGTTGCAGTCTGGCTCACAAACTGAGTAAGGCACAAAAGGCAGAACTGGTGTTGATAGCAAAGGGTTATCAG
The DNA here is from genome assembly GCF_008728515.1 of Papio anubis. Classification (NCBI taxonomy): domain Eukaryota; kingdom Metazoa; phylum Chordata; class Mammalia; order Primates; family Cercopithecidae; genus Papio; species Papio anubis. Next base: position 60,935,705 of record NC_044977.1, read on the forward strand.
AGAAGGCAGGAAGGACACCCTGTCACACTGCCCCTTGGCTCCCCTGATATCACTATGTTTTTCTTTTTTTTTTTCCCCTCATCCTTGTTAGGAACTGGCAGGTAGTTGTGCTTGATGTCTATTAGACTCCAATTCAATTTTGAGGTCCATAATTCAATGGGGACAGATATAAAAAGGGTTCCTTTTTCATTAAAAGGGTAATTACCTCGTTATCAGAGTGCTGGAAAGATGAGAGCTTATGGATTTTTCATAAAATTATAAGTTTATAAGGGGCCAGGTGAAGTCATCTTATTCTGTCCTCAAGCCAGGGACAAATTTAATTCACCCTTGATGGATGGGACATTGTTTAACAAGGATCTCTAGAGAACAAGCGTTGATAACTTTCAGTGTTTTGCAGCCCTCAGTTGTGATATTTCTTCTATCCTGTTGAATATATTGACACAGAATGGAAGTCCATAATCTTTTGTGTTCTCTTTGGGTAGAAAGAACAGTGTTATAAATGTACTTCATTTTCATTATGTTAAAGAATACTTATCAAATGCCTTGTATGTGCTTGGTGCCAGATACAACTGTGACACAGGGAGGAAGACAGACTTGATCCCTGCTGTCATTTAGCTGTGAGACTCATGAGGGATAATAACCGATAATCACATCAGTAAATGACTACAAATTGTAATAAGTGCTGTGAAGGAAACACTAAGGCATAGCTACAGAGGATAGCAAGAGGAAGCTAAGACCTCACTGAGCCTCCAGCTCTGGCCACTGAGCGATGGTCCCTTCTGTCTGCCAGGGTGGGATCGGGCACTCATCCAGTTGCAGGTGTGAGCACTATTGAGTAGCGCAGGGTCTTGAGCTGTGGCCATGGACTTGGGCAACAGGAAATTAGAAATATCCTCTGGAAAGCTGGCCAGATTTGCAGATGGCTCTGCTGTAGTACAGTCAGGTGACACTGCAGTAATGGTCACAGCGGTCAGTAAAACAAAACCTTCACCTTCCCAGTTTATGCCTTTGGTGGTTGACTACAGACAAAAGGCTGCTGCAGCAGGTAGAATTCCCACAAACCCTCTGAGAAGAGAGATTGGTACTTCTGATTAAAAAAATTCTTACAAGTTGAATAATAGATTGTTCAATTAGACCTATCTTTCCAGCTGGCTACTTCTATGATATACAGGTTCTGTGTAATCTGTTAGCTGTAGATGGTATTAATGAGCTTGATGTCTTAGCAATTAATGGCGTCTCTGTAGCCCTCTCATGATCAGATATTCTTTGGAATGGACCTGTTGGGGCAGTATGAACAGGAATGACTGATGGAGAATGTGTTGTTAACCCAACAAGAAAAGAAATGTCTTCTAGTACTTTAAATGTAGTGGTTGCTGGAGCACCTAAAAGTCAGATTGTCATGTTGGAAGCCTCTGCAGAGAACATTTTACAGCAGGACTTTTGCCATGCTGTCAAAGTGGGAGTGAAATATACCCAACAAATAATTCAGGGCATCCAGAAGTCGGTAAAGAAATTGGTGTTACCAAGAGGACACCTCAGAAGTTACTTACCCCTTCACCAGAGATTGTGAAACATGCTTATAAACTTGCTATGGAGAGACTCTATGCAGTTTTTACAGATTGTGAACATGATAAAATTTCCAGAGATGAAGCTGTTAACAAAATAAGATTAGATACAGAGGAGCAACTAAAAGAAATATTTCCAGAGGTTGACCTATATGAAATAATAGAATTATTCAATGTTGTTGCAAAGGAAGTTTTTAGAAGTATTATTTTGAATGAATACAAAAGATGCCATGGTCGGGATTTGACTTTACTTAGGAATATAGCTTGTGAGGTAGATATGTTTAAAACCCTTCATGGATCAGAATTATTTCAAAGAGGACAACACAGGTGCTTTGTACTGTTACATTTGATTCATTAGAATCCAGTATTAAGTTGGATCAAGTTATAATAGCTATAAATGGGATATATGGGATACTATGAGTTTCCTTCTTATGCAACTAATGAAATTGTCAAAGTCACTGGTTTAAATAGAAGAGAACTTGGGCATGGTGCTCTTGCTGAGAAAGCTTTGTAAAATGTTATTCCCAAATATTTTCTTATCACTGTAAGAGTTACATCTCAAGTCCTAGAGTCAAATGGGCCATGTTCTATGGCATCTGCATGGGGTGGAAGTTTAGCGTTAATGGATTCAGGGGGTCCAATTTCACCTACTGTCACAGGCGTAGCAATGGGATTGGCCACCAAAACCGATCTTGAGAAGGGTGAAATAGAAGATTATCATTTTCTAACAGATATTCTGGGACTTGAAGATTACAGTGGTGACATGGACTTCAAAATAGCTGGCACTAATAAAGGGATAACTGCATTACACGCTGATATTAAATTACCTGGAATACCAATGAAAATTGTAATGGAGGCTATTCAACAAGCTTCAGTGGCAAAAAAGGAGATATTACAGATCATGAACAAAACTATTTCAAAATCTCAAACATCTAGAAAAGAAAATGGACCTGTTGTAGAAACTGTTCAGGTTCCATTATCAAAACTGGAAAAACTTGTTGGACTGGGTGGATATAACTTAAAAAACATCAGGTTGAAACAGTTGTAACTATTAGTCAGGTGGATGAAGAAACGTTTTCTATATTTGCATCAACACCCAGTGCTATGCATGAGGCAAGAGACTTCATTGCCGAAATCTGCAAGGAAGATCAGGAACAGCAATTAGAATTTGGAGCAGGGTATACCGCCACAATAACTGAAAGCAGAGATACTGGTGTAATGGTAAAATTATATCCAAATATGACTGTGGTACTGCTTTATAACACACAAGTTGATCAATGAAAGATTAAACATCCTACTGCCCTAGGATTAGAAGTTGGCCAAGAAATTCAGGTGAAATACTTTGGATGTGACCCAGCTGATGGAAGAATGAGGCTTTCTCATAAAGTGCTTCAGTCTCCAGCTACAACTGTTGTCAGAAGTTTGAATGACAGAAGCAGTATTGTAATGGGAAAACCTATTTTACAGTCATCTAATTATTCTCAGTGATTTTTTTAAAGAGAAATCCAGAATTCTATTTTTTCTAGGGTAAGGTGCTATAGAGCAAAATTTTAGTAGTATCTTCCATTGTGTAGATTTATATACGGTATAAATATATTCTAATTATTTGTATTAAAATGCTCATTTACATGTGCCAATTTTGAAATTCAAGAGTAACCCATATTCGTTTAATCTTATTTACATTATAAATCAAGAAATATTATTAAAAGTAAGTCATCTATACATCTTAGAAAAGATTACATACCTTTGTTTCTCTAATTCTGAAATATATGAAAAACATAGATATGTCATATATAGTATTATAACAGATCTCTTCCTACATCTCATTTGTCTTCTTTATATACAGTAGTGACAATTTACCCTCAGTCATCCTACAGCTCACCTCACCTCTTTGCCCAACAACTTTACTTGCCTACAACTGTCCATAAACTGGAACAGGCCATATTCAAAGCCAGTGCCTATTTATTCAGAATGATTACTAGACATAGTGAGTTGAGGGAGCTAATCTTATATACTTTTAATAATACGATGTCTTTTAAATTTGTCACAAAATCATGAACATAGTGGAATAAATATAAATGAGATTCTAACTAGGATGAGGTAGTAATTATGTATGTTTTTCAAATTTACCTAAACATAGGAAAATTATTTACTTGTCAAATTGAACTAGGTCACTTTTGGAATATGTATATTGCTCTAATGTCTGGAAGTTCTTAGTATAAGAGCTGGAGGAATCATGACTTTCAGTTAATAGATGTTTGAAATAGATGTTTAGAGGTTACTGATATACATGTCAAGTTGTTCATTCCCATCATTTAAAATATCACCTTTTAATTCCACACAAAAGTAAATGGCATGTGGATGTCATAATTTAGAATGTGTAATCTTTTTAAAAATCTTATAAAAATACACTGGACTCAGTGGTACGTGCCTGTAGTCCCAGCTACTTGGGAGGCTGAGGTGGGAAGATCACTTGAACCCAGAAGTTCAACACTGTAGTGTGCAACAATCATGCCTATGAATAGCTACTTCACTCCAGCCTGGGCAACATAGCAGAACTCTATCTCTAAAAAATGTTTTAAATCTCATAAAAAATAAGTAAATCTGGCCGGGCATACTGACTTGCGCCTGTAATCCCTTTGGGAGGGTGAGGCGGGTGGATCACCTGGGGTCAGGAGTTCGAGACCACCCTGGCCAACATGGCAAAACCCTGTCTCTACTAAAAATACAAAAATTAGCTGAGCGTGGTGGCAAGAGCCTGTAATCCCAGCTACTCAAGAGGCTGAGGCAGGAGAATCTCTTGAACCTGGAAGTCAGAGGTTGCAGTGAGCTGAGATCGCACCAGTGCTCTCCAGCATGGCCACCAAGAGTGAAACTCTGTCTCAAAAAAAAAAAAAAAAAAAAAAAAAGCAGGTAAATTCATGACTTAGGGCTAACTAGTTCATAAAATATTAAAAATTTAGCTGGTTAAACCAAATATTTTAAAGATATGTATATTTATGTCAAACATTGATCATATATCTATTGTGTGTAAAACAGCATGTTAGGCAATGTTGATATACTTTCTGAAATATTAATGATTAATTGAAAATGAAAGGTTAAATTAAAAAGAAAACCTCATTGAGATGAGTGATCGGGAAAGGCCTCTTTTTTATAAGTGACACATAACATGAGCCCCGAATTATCAAAGGAACTAGCCTTTCACAATGAAAAGAAGAACACTTCTGACAGTGGGAGCAGCATGTGCAAAGGCCCTGCACTAGAAAAAGCACAGTGCATTTTGGGAATTTAGAGAGTTCACTATGCCAGGAGCGGAGGGGTCAAGGAAGAAGGTGGCATGCTATGAGATTAGAGAAGTAAGGGGCCAAATAATGCTTGATCTTATAGGCAATGGTGAAGAGTTTAGATTTTATTGTAAATGGAATGTATTTAAAAGATCACTCTGGCTGCTGTGTGGCAAATGAACTGGAAGTGGAAAAATCAGAACAGAGAGAGAGAGAGGTTAGGAGGCAGTCCAGGAGGAAGATGTTGGTGGCTTGGACTAAGCTGGAGTCAGAGAAAGTGGATAGATGTTTTTGAGATACACTTAGGAGGTCTTACTGATGGTTGGATGTAGGGAAAGGGTAAAGAAAAGATACAAATTCAAGACTGACACTGGTAAGATGATAGTTCCATCTGGTAGATAGAGAACAAGCAGGGAGGAACAAGCCTGTAGTGGGAAGAATGGGGGGCAGATGTTTACATTTGCACATGTTAAGTTTGAGCTGCTTGGGAGACCCAGAAATAGAACTGTTGATTCTAAGTCTGGAGTTCAGAGATGTCAAAACTGGAGAAATACATTTGGATGACTAAGTCTGTCAATGAGAATAAAAGCTTGGGAAAAGAATGAGATAAGGAAGAGGAGGAGAGAGAAAGAAAGGAGGCCCAGTTGTGAACTTCAAGAAACTCTGAACATCCCCCTTGAGAACAATTGATTGCAGAGTAGAGAGAGCACCAGACTCAAAAGGATGTGGGTTCTAATCCCATTTTAGTTTTAGACACTATGACCTTGGGCAAGTAACTGCTTCTTTCTGAACTCAGGATCTATACTTTAAGGTAAAAATTATTCTCTAATTCTCTTCCATCACCAATATTCTGTAATTCTCTTGGTATTAGGCTCATTTTCCAATTACTTTGGGCGTATTTGTAACTCTCTTTACCTACCTTAAATTGTCATATCCAGAATACCCTTTTCTAATCAGGATTTGAATTTTAGGTGCATTAAGTTAACATTCCTCTAAATCTTTCCCTTCTGCCAAATTGTGATTTCTTGGGGGGGTGGAGGGGCAGTTGTGCTTGTGCTTTTTGGCTTGTGCATTCCAATCCAATTTGGGCACAGTGAGGCATCTGTGGCACAATGGAGATTGGTATTGGTAGGCTTCCTTGTTTGTTAAAAATGAACTTCCTTATTTTTGCCATTTCTGTTGAGCTCAATTTCCCAGTCTCTTTTAAATCAGCTTTAGAGATTTGAGGATTGCCAGTGGGGTGTGTTATTTGACCTCACTTAATGTTTGTGTTTGGTTCAGATCATAAAGCAAACCAAATTGACTGCCTCTGCTCAGTACCCAATAGGACTTATAACCCAGGCAAAATGTGGGTTGAAAGATGTATTCCCAATTGCAATGTAGTGGAAGTGTTTGTATTAACAAAGTTTCAGAGAACTGCTTAAGGATCTCAGGGTGGTATCTGTTCTAGAGATTTTTTTCTTAACAAATTAACACTGTCAAATTATTCCGGTGGAAATAATTTTTTAACAAAGTGTCTTTGCTGTCCTGTCACAGTGCTTTATTGCTAATTTTTCTCATGAGATGATTCTCCCTGTTGCTTTTGCCTTTGTCTCACAATGCACCATCTGAACCTACTAAGAAAGTTGGAAAAAAATTTTTAAAAAGACTTTATACTAAAAAACAAAAACCACAGTTCAGTGGTTAGTAAAAAATGATAGCTAGGATAGCAATTAGATGTCCTTTCCTTTTGACCTAATGAAGACTCTGAAACTGGCACTGGGTCATCTCAGCAAACACAATTGTTATAGTAATGACTTTCCTCCTATTATAGGTAAGGGCTTTTCAGTAATTTATCTTTACTACATATCCCTGTTTTCAGGATTCAAGCCTCTAGTCATGACTGATATGGTTATTAGAGACAGAAGAGGTTAGATTAAAGAAAGCAATAATTCCTTGTTGCATCTTGGGTTATTTGGCCAAATTAACAGTGATGTTAAATGCGTGATGCACGTAATGAATGTAGTGAGGTATAAGCCAGTACCATGATTGTGCCCAGGTGAAATACAACATTATCAACCTGCTTTTGCATATTTTTTCCTTCATGGTCCTAGATGGAAACCCTTTCAAATTCTCCAAAATAGATTCAGCTAGGGGAAACCTCAATATCTGCTTTTATATGAGGCAAATATTCCCAAATTGTGACTTTGACTGCATTATTTACCCTTCCCCTTTTCTACCTTTTGAAAGTTGAATTGTGCCCCCTCCCAAAAAGTATATGTCCACGTCCTAACCCCTAGTACCTGTGAATGTACCCCGATTTGGAGAAAAGGTATGTGTGGATGTAATTCAGTGAAGGATCTCTAGATAAAATCATCCTGAGTTTACTGGGTGAACCCTAAATCCAATGACAAGTGTCCTTATAAGAAGAAGAGAAGACATAAACAGAGGATAGGATAAGGCCATGTGAAAACAAGGCAAAAATTGGAGTGATTTGTCTGCAAGTGAACTAACATCAAGGATTTCAAACAATCACCAAAACTAAGAGAGAGTTGTAGAATGGATTCTCCTTCAGAACCTTCAGAAGGAACTAGCCCTACCAACACTTTGGTTTTGGATTTCTGGTCTATAGAGTTGGGAAAGAATAAATTTTCTTTCTTTCTTTCTTTCTTTCTTTCTTTCTTTCTTTCTTTCTTTCTTTCTTTCTTTCTTTCTTTCTTTCTTTCTTTCTTTCTTTCTCTCTTTCTTTCTCTCTTTCTTTCTCTCTTTCTCTCTCTCTCTCTCTCTCTCTCTTTTCTCTCTCTCTCTCTCTTTCTTTCTTTCTTTCTTTCTTTCTTTCTTTCTTTCTTTCTTTCTTTCTTTTCTTTCTTTCTTTCTTTCTTTCTCTCTCTCTCTCCACTCTCTTTCTTCCTTCCTTCCTCCCTCCCTTCCTCCCTTCCTTCCTTCCTTCCTCCTTCCCTCCCTCCCTCCCTCCCTTCCTCCCTTCCTCCTTTCCTTTCCTTTCCTTTTCTTTCTTTCCTTCTTTCCTTTCTTTCTTTTTTTTTATGGAGTCTCACTCTGTCACCCAAGCTGGAGTGCAGTGGTGTGATCTTGGCTCACTGCAACTTCGACCTCCTGGGTTCAAGTGATTCTCCTGCCTCAGCCTCTCAAATAGCTGGGAATATAGGCAAGTGCCACCACGCCTGGCTGATTTTTATATTGTTAGTAGAGACGGGGTTTTACCATGTTGGCCAGGCTGGCCTCAAACTTCTGACCTCAAGTGATCTGCCCGCCTTGGCCTCCCAATGTGCTGGGATTACTGGCATGATCCACCACTCCCGGCCAGGGAGAAAAAATTTCTATGGTGTTAAGTTTCCTAGCTCGTAATAATTTGTTACAACAGCCCTAGGAAACTAATATACTATACTCTACCAATCATTCTGCAAGAGGCAGCATGCTGGAGTGAGAAAGACTTTGCACTTCGAAAACAGCTTCTGCGCTTGATGCTTTCACCAGTAGCTGTGTGACCTTGAGCATATTGCAACTCCACCCTGAGTCTCTGTTGCTTCATCTACAAAAGGGAAGGATGTGGACTTTCCTTTCAAGTTCTTTCTAGCTCTATCCTTGCTCTCCCACCATAAAGAAACCCAGAAAATTGAAAAAAATTTAAAATAATGATTTTTGGTTGTTGGACAACCGGTATTGTAGGACTGTGGCTCCTGAGAGAAGGACAACAGACAAGATAATTCCTAAGCTCACTCCAAGTTTAGCCTGAAGGTACTTTCTGGACTATGCCACAGAGAGATGAAACATAATCAAAGCCCAGCAGGACTTCTGAGTTGAAGGGATAAATATTGGAATTTGTGGAGAACAAAGTTACTGACATTTGTGGTACAGAGCACCAGGAGGAGAGAATCATGTATAAAAAATAGTTCCAGAAATATGCATAGGATTCTTCTTGAATTTTTGCTGAATGCTAAGATGTTCATGCAAATGGTGAAGCTTCACAAGGCTGGGCAATGGAAGTGACTGGATAACTGTGAGCTAAACCTTTCCCAGATCTCACACAGGGTTGGGAGATGTTTAAGTTCCAACCATATTGGGAGACTGCATTAAACACCTCATGCATTCATTAGAGACACCCAAAAGGGTTATGTCTCAGTAGGATGACTAAATTAGCTCTAAGGTAAAGGCTACATTCGACTTATCTTAACAGATCATAAAAATAAGCCTTTAAAATCTCATTTGCAAGAAATGTTTACTGCTTGCCAAAATAACCTTCAGCAGTCTTTAGAAGAAGACAGCAAAATCCAGATACTCAGCAACATAATGTTCATAATGCCTTTCATCTAATTAAAAAGTACTAGACACTCTGAGTAGCAGGAAAATGTGACCCATAACCAGGAGACAAATTAGTCAATAGAATCAGACCCAGGTATAATAGAAATAATGGAATTACCAGACAAAGATTTTAAAACAGCTCTGTAAATATGTATGAGATTTCAATTAAAATATGGACACAATGAAGTGATAAATGAAAAATACAGAAAAAGTCAAATGGAACTTCTAAACTGAGAAACACAATATCAGGAATAAAAAAACTAACTAGATGAGAATAACAGTTGATTGGACCCTCCAGAAAAAAAAGATCAATCATATAACTTAAAGACATAGTAGAAATGATCTGAACTAAAGCTCAGAGGAAAAATAAAGCTCAAAAATAATGAACAGGGCCTCAGTGACCCATGGGAACACAGGGTTCTATCGTATGTAACTGGAATCCCAGAAACAAAAGATGGGACAGGAGATACAAAATTAATTACTGAAAAATCCCCAAATTTGATGGAATCTGTAAACCTACAGATCCAAGAAGCTCAATGAGTCCAAAGTAGAATAAGCATAAAAAAACTATAACAATGTATATCACAATTACAATCAGAGATTCTTTAAGAGTCTTAAAAGCAGCCAAAGAAAAAGACATCTTACAAAGAAACAAAGTAAGATGTACCACTGACTTTTTGCAAGAAACAATGCAGTCCAGAAGATAATGAAATGGCATCTTTAATATCATGCGCAGAAAGAAGCAAAATAGTAACTTAGAATTCTATATCCCCAGTGAAAATATCCTTCAAAAGTGAAGGTAAAATGACGCTTTCAGACAAACAAAAGCTGAGATAACTCATTCCCAGCCTTTCTGCACTAGAAGAAATCATAAAGAAAATTTCAAGATGAAGGAAAATGCCAGAGGGAACTTTGAACCTCCACAAAAGAATGAAGAGTGCAAGACATAGTAAATATGTAGGAAAACACGCAAAGACTTTGTTTCCTCATGTTTACGTTTCTTTGAAAAACTAATTTTATTTTTAGCAAAAATAATAATGCATTGTGGGGTGTATAACATAAGAGTAAAATATGATAATAGCGCAAAGGAATGAGGGAGGAATGGAAGTATTCTGTTGTAGTGATTTGGTTATTACATTATGTATGAAGTAGTATAGTATTATTTGAAGGTAGACTGTGAAAAAATTAAGATGCCTATTGAAATCGCCAGAGTACTAGTTGTATTATTGTAATGATCTCCTAACTAATCTCCTTGCTTCTGTCCTCAATTCAGCAGCTAAGTTATATTGTATCATACCTCTGCTCAAAACTTTCTGAGGACTGCCCACATCAGAGCAAAAACTGTTGTTTTATCAATCCATATATAATTTGGTCCAAAACTACTTCTCTGACCACATCTCTAACCTCTGCCCCTATCACTGTCTCTACTGCAGACATGAATCCTGCTTACTGTTCTTTGAACCTGGCTGGCAAGGTCCTTCCTCTCAGTCTTTGCTCTTGCTCTCTCCTTTTCCACTACCACTCTTCTTCCCAAATATCTGGTTTACTTCCTTCCCTCCTTCAAATCTTTCAAACTTTGGCTTTGCCTGTAATCTTCTCTGAACACCAATTTTAAATGGCAAGCTACCATTTGCCCTTCTGGCAATTCCTGTATCTCTTCCTGGCTTTATTTTATTTATAGTGCTTTTTATTTTCTAAGGTATTATAAACTTTACTTATTTGTTTAATTTATTGTCTGTCTTTGTCCCCAAAGTCTATTGCAACATAACCTTCACATGAGTAGATAATTTTTTTTTCCTGCTTGGTTCACTAATATATCCACAGGACCTAGAATAGTGGCCAATATGTAGTAGGCACACAATAAATATTTGATTGAATAATAGTATCCATGGTCAATAAAGCCTGGGAACTCCAATAAGAGCACCAAGACTCCTCTTTGCTGTTGCTGCCCCTCTGAGTTTGTCTCTGAATGCCAGCATATAGAGTATAGCCCTTTCCCTGCCCCATCGGCAATTTCCCAGTCATCTCCCAGTTCTCAAGGCTGCAAAAAATTGGGAAGGCATTCCTTAGCACAGAGAGACTTGACAGTCCTGCTCTAGGCTTTTTATTCACCCTGACAAATGTAACAACCTGTTTTTGTCTTTAAAGCATTTGTGTGTCTGGTGTCTGGAAAGTAGCCACTCTGAGAAGGCCTTTTTTTTTTTTTTTTTTTAATTTCAAAGTGAACTTGTGGTCTTTTTTGGGTTTTTTGATTTTTATCTTTTGGAAAAGTCGGCGCCTGCAGCTGTGTTGCACTTGAGACTTGGAATCTTTCATCCCTGACAGCAAGAGGATAAAAGGGCGCTTACTATGGTCTACTAAGAAGCCTTTCTTTAGCTTCAGGCAGCAATGGATGTAAGCAAAGGCAAAATGACCACAAGACTCTTGCTTTTTCCTGGGGCTGAGGTTGAGGAAAGCATAGAGCCCATTTTGCCCTACACTAATTAATTTATTTTGCAGACACAGCATTTGTCTGTTTCCAAGTCTGCCTCTATGCCCCATGGATGGAGTTCTGGTGGGAAAGCCCAGAGCACTTTGATTCCAGCCTCAGTCTTTGGCAGCCAAGTTCCCTTGACATCCAGGGCACTGAAAGGAAAAGTCAGTACAAGACAAATGGGCAGATGTTGAATGGTCTAAGGTAAAGTTTGAGACTAAAGCCTGCTTCACTAGTAATGAAAAAGTACCTTTTAGGTAATGCTTTTGCACCATATTTGAAGGTTAAAAGATTAGGTGGTTATTTGTTGTTTTAAGCTGGCTTTATCTTTACATATGCCCAGGAAATGAATAGTGGTAGTTTCCATTAGTAAATTTAATTTTCTTTTGAATTGATAATCAAAATAGCAGTGCTTCTCCATTTCCCTAACATATTCAGCATAGCTAACCTTCTAGATTTATTTCTGTAACAGTAGTGAATGAGGCTTTTCTGAGCTCAGGATTTTTGAGCATTTGCTGATGGTTAGACATGTTAGCTATTGTGCCACTAGGCTACAAACTAAGTTTTATCTTCTTTTCTTGACTCTTTCTTCTGTCCCCCAGTTCATTTCCTGGCATCCTGGAGGATAGCACTTTGTGAATTGGTAATTAAAAAGACAGGTTAAGCTGGGTGTGGTGGCTCATGCTTGTAATTCTAGCACTTTGGGAGGCCCGGGAGGGCAGATCACTTGAGGTCAGGAGTTTGAGAGCAGCCTGGCAACCTGTCTGTACTAAAAATACAAAAATTAGCTGGGTATGGTGGTGTGTACCTGTCCAAGTAGTCCCAACTACTTGAGAGGCTGAGGCAGGAGAATCGCTTGAACCTGGGAGGTGGAGTTTGCAGTGAGCCATGATCACAACACTACACTCCAGCCTGGGCAACAGAGCAAGACTCTGTCTCAAAAAAAAAAAAAAAAAAAAAGATGAGAAAAAATCTGTGTTGATATGTAGTTAGACAAGGGAAGAAGGGGCTTGACTAGAAAGTAAAGAATGCAATCAGGTTGGTGGCTAGGATAAGAGTGTTACATTGTGTCCCTTGCTTTTTTACTACAGTCTTTCTTAGTTTACTATTAGAGATACTTTTATCCTCATAAGAGATTAATTGCCCAAACAAATTATGAAAGGTCTCAGATGATTTCAATATACCTCTGATGCTTTCATTTTATTTTCAGTCAAGATTCTTTTGGAACCAGTGGACAGAAATCCAACTTACGTTAGCTTGAATGGTAAAAGAGAATTTTTGGTTCACACAACTTTGAAGTAAAGGTTTATCACAGTTTTAGGCACAGCCTATCCAGGGGACCACGCAAAGTTATCAAGACTTGGTCTGTCTCTCATCTCTGTTTGTCTCTATGGATCTCATATTTTTGTTATAGAATATAGGCTTTCTCTGTGTAACAGGGAAGATAATGGGATAGTGTTTGTTTCACATCCTTCTGACCAGTGACTCAAAATTCAAGCCCTTCCTCCATTAGCTCCAAATCTCACAATTCTTGGGTGAGGAATATGATGGAACCAGTTGCATCCCACACCCGGCTCTGAGGACAGGAGGACAGAGTATTACGATCCTCAGCCCTATTAGAATTGCCTGTGAATGTGGGGAGACATTGTTTAATTAAGTTTGGGTAGAGATTTTACAGTTAATTTTTATTTTCTTCTGCTGCTTATAAGTGCATAAAAGATCACTTTTCCATTGCTGTGGTCTGAATAAGATAGTATGTAAGTAAGTTCTAACCCCAATATCAAGATTTGATAGTTGTATCTCATAATTATCATTTTTGCATGGCATAATAAACCTCGGGGCAGGTAGGGGTAGAATCATCTTAATTTTTCATTTAAAGAAACTAATCCTCTGACAGGTTAGGAACTCAGAAGCCTTAAGAAGAGCCAAGCAAAAGAGCAAAAGCAATTGAATACACACTCTCTTTTATGTTCATTTTTGGGGGGCTTAACATTCTATGGGTAGAAATGAAATATTAAAATCTAAGTACAGTACATATTTCATAATTTACTTTGTGTATTATCAATGGCAAAAATTAAAATATAGACTGGCCTTCTCCAATTTTCTTCCTTGCTTTCCTTAATTTTTCTAACTTCCACTTTACTCTTTTGGGAATGCGTTAAGAGTCAATCAACCAAAAAGTATTTACCTTATGTAGACCTAAAAGTTCTTAAAGGCAGTAGGTTTATCTTGATTTACAGTAGGACCCACAGTAATTAACAAAGACACTCACATGTAACAAGAAATAGGGGCTTAATGAATATATAAATGAATAAGTTTAAATTAATGAGTACATGAATAAATAAGTGAAGAAAAAGAGCCATAGTCTCTTCTGATTTTCCTACTTTACCAGGCTTTCAGTATAAAAATCATACCCAGCCACAAGAGAAAAGCAATTGTTTCATCACTTTTTCTTATTTTTAGAGTTGTATTTTTCTATATTATGCCAAAAATATTGTTATAGTTATTTATTTTATTTCTAGAGTTGTATTTTGCTATATTATACCCAATGCTCTCATTTCAAGAAAAATACTGCAGCTCTTTATCTATTGCTGCATAACTAGTCACCCCAAAATTTAGTTGTTTAAAGCAACCATTTATTATCTCTTGCTATTCTGTGACTTGACTATATACTGCTGGGTGGTTCTTCCACTACATGTAGTGTTAGTTGGGGCTGCAATGATCTCAGTGTTCAACAGGCCTGAGATGCTAAGATTACTTACACACATGACTAGCTTTGGTGCTGGTTACTGAGGCTGCTGACTGGCACATCCTGGTTCTGCTCCCTGTGACCTGCTGCATGGCTTGGGCTTCTCACTCCACAGTGGTATGGTTCCCAGAATGTTCCAAGAAGGTGATAGCAAAAGCAGCAGATCTCCTTTGTGCTAGTTTGGAAGTATCTTAGTCACTTCTACCACATTCCATTGGTCAAACCAAGTCACAGGGCAAGTCTATACTTAAGGAGAGAACAATAGGTTTTGCCTTTCAATGAGCACAGTGACAAAGAATTTGCAGCCATCTTTCTGCTACAGTGGCATTTCTTTAGGACAAAGATATTTGTTGAATAAATTAACATACTCATGAATGAATGAAAGATATAGGACATGTCTGAATTCAATCCTAGCTCCATCATTTATTTAAAGTGTGGTCTGATCAATGTGTTTAAACTTGCTGAGACTCAATTTTCTCAACTGTAAGTAGAATTGTTTTAAGGATTAAATGAGGTCACTATGTAAAGTATTTAAGTCTGATTCAGTTCTGTTGTATATACTCAAGAAATTGTTAATGATTATTGTTTTTGTTGTTATTATTAGTTGAATAGTTACAGATCTATAAAGGGCAGAAATAATCAACTGCAGTCAGATATTCATTTTAAATGAAGTGTTATGCCTTTTTAAAAGTAATCAGTACTGAGATTATATGAAAGCATCTTGGTATTCCCAGGTACTTGAATTAAACTCAAATTCCTATTTTTACTGATTGATCTTTTTTCCTGCTGAGTTTAGTGATTGTTCTGTGGATAGGGTAGGCAATGCATCAGAACAATATAAAGGCTGGCATATTCAGGTCCAGGGCTGTCATATTTTATTGATGTTAGATTTGTGGAAGATACTTAGTAGAAAATGAAAAGCCTTATAGGTTTTTCACTTTTCAAAATTTGCTTTCAGTGAGTCAGAGTAAAAGATCAGAGAGATTTTAAAATAAACCTATTGAACTAATAATACGAGAACTGAAAAGTGAGCCAATCTAGTTTTCCTCCTGACTTTGAAATGGTGTTTCATTATTCACAAATAATCTTTCTGAACATTTTGATGCACTTTTATAAAAATAGGTTTTGAAATAGTACTTAAATATTCAGTTTGGGGGTCTTTCAGAAGTGAATAACAATTTTTGTCTCATCACCAACGTGTGCTCATTACAACAATTTAAAACACATTTCTCGATGTGGTTGTAATTCTTGATAGTTCAATCTGAGGTACACTTCAGATGTTTAATAGTCTTATCTTGCCACAGTTTGGTACAGGTTGAGTATCTGTTATCTTAAATGCTTGGGACCAGAGTGTTTTGGATTTCATTTTATTCAGAATTTGGAATATTTGCATATACATAATGAGATATCTCAGGGAAGGGACCCAAGTCTAAACACGAGATTCGTTTTTGTTTTATATACATCTTATGCACATAGCCTGAAGGTAATTTTGTACAATATTTTAAATAGTTTTGTGCATGGAAAGGTTTTGACAGCACTTTGACTGCAACCTGTCACATGAGGTGTGGTGTGGCATTTTCCACTTGTGTCATCATATTGTTGGCTCAAAAAGTGTTGGGTCTTGCAGCATTTGGATTTTAGATTTTCAGACTAAGGATGCTCAACCTGAAGCAAAGTTAGAACCATCATTTTGATAACTTGTTGTTATTTTATTTTTGGCTTTTTAAATTAGACAAGATTTTTGGGGTAAAGTTTCTTTAAGATACTTGCCATGTTCTTCAATCAAAAATGTGTTAAGCATATCTAGAAGGATTTAAAGCTGAATTTTAATGATTCTTTCAGGGCACAAAATAATATAAATTGAATGCCTACTGGAAGCCAGGAGAATTCAAGTTCTCAGAAACTAATACTTTAAGGTAGGTATTACTCATTAGCCTCATTTTGTAAAATAGAAACAAAGGCTCAGGGAGCTGAAAACACTTTTTCAAGGTCATATAACCAATATGGCAGAGTCAGGATTTAATGTAAGGTCTGCCTTGTTTCAAAAGGTTTTGGTCATCCACAATACAAAATACTATTTTTTAGGGTTGGTATCATCTTAACCTGTTCTTCACGATCATTTGAAATATTAATGATGAAAATTAGAGGGCACAGGAAGGGAGTTCAGTGTAAGACTAGTAAGCCCCAAGGGAAATTAATTGGAAAATTTCTAATTTACAATATTTGTACAGCCACAGAATTTTATAGAGGGGAAGCATACCTTAGAGATGATCTGTCACATCTAATCCAACCTCATTGTGCATATGGTGAGGGTGAGATGCTGATTGTTTGGGTTCCCACAGTGAAAAGGAGGTTGACTGGATTAGAAACAGGCTTTCATCTCTAGAAAAAATATTTTCCAATCACTGGAAGACCATACCCCTCTGTAATACCAATGCTTTTGAACTTCTCTCCTATGCCTATAATATCCACCATTTTATGATGGTCAGGGATATAACTAGGTACTTTGCAACAGTATCTCATTTGGCTTCCATAGCAGCTTGTTGAGATAAATAGTATAATCCCCCAAATAGTAGTGAGTGTTGGAACTGGAAAAAACTAAATAAATATTCTTTGTCAATAGGTGAATTGGGGAGTCAAGCCCGAGTCTATCTGACCAAGCTGTGATGGCCCCCACGAAAAGGTTAAGTGTGGCAATCTGATTAGAAAAGAGGTTTAGGGGAGGGCACTTGAAGCTACTTGGATTGAGGAAGATCACAAGAATCCTACCAAGGTCTTAACTTAGAATCGCCAATGACTCTTTCCCAAGCACCTGCTGCTTGGAATCTACCTCATTACATGCTGTGCTGAAACCAGATAGTCAGGATTATATCCTGTGCCTGATTTTAAGGTCTTGTTCCTTTGGATGTTTTTGATTATGATAACTCTGTTGTAAAAAAATAACGAATACATTTTAGGCTATTTGCAGAAAAGCGAGTGAATTAATTTTGAATCTGTGAGTGATAACAGTGGGTTATCAAGAAAAAAACTGGAGCAAGTCCTACTAAGCTTCTAAGAAGTAGTTCACTCATATGCTATGTTAAAATTTTTCTATTCTTATCTTTATTTCTTTACATTTCCTTTGTTCTTTACCTTGTGCTCCCGATTCTCTGTTCTCTCTCTTAACAGTAACATTATGCAACTGCCATTTTTTTTTGTACCCATTGCTTCCTTGTATTCTCCATCCATCAATCAATAAGCCTTGGGCTTCCAGGACTCTGCTTCTTTGGATCCAAGCCTGGCCTTCCCTCTCTGTTATTTCTGGTGCATCCAACCTCTAATTTTAACTTTGCTTGACCCTATCATGTAAAAATGACTATTTAGAACAAATCATTTTAACCTACTCAAACTATAGCATTAGCACATATTGAAAATAAGTCTGTATTAGGACAATATAAAATCATTCTGGCTTGAGTATATCAGAATCAATAAAGTAGTAAACTCAGGACAAATGCAAGCTTTAGGAATTTTGCATCTCTCTGTATATGCATATCTGCATATATGTATACATATTATGCTCGGCTTGCTAGGTTCTAATGTTTACAGACATACTTCAGATACAATGTAGGATTCTCTTTTGCTATTCAGTATTTTATTTTGTATTGGAATAACCTATATTGTTCACTTTGGGGACTTTGAAACTGAAGTACCTAGGTTAACATCCACTATTAGCAAGTGGACTTCATGGAATGCATATTGAGTACAAACTTCATTCTTGGTTTTAGCTTGCTTTTATACTCTATTTGCCTTTTGCTTCATCTTGTTTATTTTACTTTGACATCTTTGAAATTGCTTTAAATTCCTTTTAGAATTAAATACTCTCTCTCTATATATATATATAAACAATAAAATATATATACATTAGAGTTAAGTATTTACACTTAACATTATTATTTATGAGCTATTTAGAGATATATTTAATTTACTTAGCTTGAAAATAGTCACTTCTTAGGCTGGGCACAGTGGCTCACACCTGTAATCCCAGCACTTAGGGAGGCTGAGGTGGTTGGATCACTTGAGGTCAGGAGTTCGAGACCAGCCTCTGCTTGGCCAACATGGTGAAATTCCGTCTCTACTAAAAATACAAAAATTAGCGTGATGGTGCATGCCTGTAATCTCAGCTACTAGGGAGGCTGAGGCAGGAGAATCGCTTGAACCCAGGAGGTGGAGGTTGCAGTGAGCCAAGGTTATGCCACTGCACTCCAGCCAGGGTGATAGAACGAGACTCCATCTCAAAAAAAATAAAATAAAATAAAAAAATAATCACTTGTCCCTAGTAAGCAGAAAGAATGCTCATTGTACTTAATCTGTTGTCTGTTTCTAGCCACAGGGGTTTGTGAAATGGGAGAAAAAAGAACAGAAAACAAGGAACAGAAAATAATCACTTTAAAATAATTTACAAGGCTATAGACTCCATGGTATATTAATTTTTCTAAACCTGTTAACAGTTAAAATAATTTTTTTAATCTTTATCTTGAAGAGGTGGATACAATGTCTGAAAGTATTTCTAAGAAAAAATTTTAGTTTTATTTTACAAATGTAGTGGGCAGCAATGTATAAGTAATAAATGTATCATTATTTAGGAAGAAGAACTAAAGGCTATTTTTTGTTTCAACTAGAAGTTATGAAGAGTTGGATTTTCCCTGAGGAGCTAATTATTTGCTGAGATTACTATAGTAACAGATTTTACAAGGAGATCAAGATTCTGGTAAATAGCAATTAAAAATAACTATAGATGTCATTTAAATGGAGCACTGAAACCATATAAGCCTGTTCATTTTTTTAAAAGAATTGCCAAATATATAAACGATTATATTAATTTTGAAGGATTTTTTAAATTAAAAATTTTATAATTATGAAGTAACATTTGAATTTTTTCTGATTGCCTAGTTTCTTGGCCTACCATTATAAAGGCAATAACATTTTATAATTTTCAAGTTGGCATATAAAGTTCATACTCTTTCAGAAGATGTCTTTGTAAAGCACCAAGAGTTATATTATATGGTTCATCCATAATGATCATCCATATGTTGACATCGTTGTAAAATACTACCTTTGGGAATATTCCATGGCAACATATGCTTTCATGAGGTACTTTCGTATTTTCTAGAGTATGTGTTCTGGTAGTGAACCTTCTGTTTCTTGTCTTTGTGACCAGAATCTATTCTCTCTTTTTCTGGTAAGAGAACCAGGTTTTTGTGCAAGAGGAAACTATTCCTCCCTTCCAATTAGTATATATAATTCGGATGGCCTTGAGTCCACCTTCTAATCACAGGGTCTGAAACCCAGGCTTGCCCAAAGAGAGTACTCACATGCTTTGTCAGGGATGGGTGTATGACCCAAACCATGTTATGGTCAGTGAGCATAAGTCCTGCCATATTTTGCTGGAGCTTCGGAAAGAGGTTCTTTCTCTTCGTTAGGGTTGGTAAGCTGGGAGAATGTCTGTGCCTATAACCAGACATACCCAAGGATGTTCTAGCTACTTGCACCACTATTTTACCTCATTTTGAGGTATTATTTTACCTTATTTTGCTTACACTAGTTTGAATTGTGATGATATCATTTGCCAAAAAGGTTGGAAAATTCAGATTGAATTTTAGATAGTCCACTGTACTCTGGGTTACAATATGTGATTTAATAACAAGATATAGTTTTACTAAGATGAAGCCCATGTTTTTTGTGAAGGAAATTATTGAAGCAATTATCAGGAAAATTCAAGGAAAAGTATTCTTAATTACATATTTTCCACCTAATTATTTGCATTTTAAAAATTTTTAGTAGAATAGTATAACTTTGACTAATATTAATCTTGAAAGGATGAAAGGAAAGGAGCAAAAGTAAAATGTCAGGAGCACTAGATTAAGAGTGAGAAAATGAATTCTGCTGGGTGGATGTAAAAGGGAATACTCAAAAAGCATGGAGTTGAGCTCTACTGGGCAACTAGCTTAAGATTCAGTGGTCTGGCTGGGCAGACATTCCAAGCCTGCTTTGGTAGGCTTCTGTTTCCTCTTCGTTCCCCTCAGTATGCTCTTGTATCTTGGTGACATCTTAATATTTTTTAAATCAGTAGCATAGTTTCCTACAGACCTTTCTGTTATGAAACAGTCTTTATAGTCTCCTTTTGTGATTAGGATTTAATAATTCAGTTACAGCTGGGATTCTTCATCTCCCCTCTCTTTGCTATGTAGGATTTATATAATTTGGAGGTTATCTGTAATGATGTATTTGGGCATTGTGAAAACCGTGTAATGAGTCTCAGTGATAAATCTGACCTAGAGAAGTTAGAATTACCTAGGATTCTTCTGGGAATATTTTTCAGTCCTAACTGGATAGTGTGCTATAGCAAACAAAGTCAATCCTCTATAAGTCAAGATGCTTAGATCTTGAAAAGAGATATCAAATCTCATCTCTTTTGTGTCTCTTGATAATGGCCCCTACTCAGCTTTTTATGGATTGTGGTTTGCTAAGGTTATAGTTGGAGGAAGAGCACAAACTGGGAGTGAATTGGGAAACATGTTACTGTGTGTGCGCGTGTGTATATATATATATTTATTAACATATATATATTTGTTAACATATGTATATACACAAATATACACACACACATTTATATATGTCAATCTCTTGTTTATTATGAAGGGTTGTGATGTGACCTTGCTAACCCATATATAATAATATGAAGAAAGTCTCTTGAGTACCTGAAAACTAGATATATCTCTTTTGTCTATTTGTCTATGCCCACTGACTACTTGGAGGTCAAAACTACTAAGCAGTGCCTGTTATTAGTAACAGGTTCTATTCCTGTTACTAAGTAGCCTTGACCTTGAGCAAGGCACTTTCCTTATCTGGATATTTGCCACAGATATTTTAAGTTATAAATTTTTTATTCTATGGGAATCTTTTGTAGGTCATTCTAATCTTAACACCAGAAATATTTTGAGCTGAAAAGTGTAGTCATATTATTTGATATTTGAGCTGAAAAGTGGGTAGTCATATTATTTCAGTTTCTTTAGCATTTCTTTCTTGCTTAATTATCTAATGTTGTTCTCTGTATCCTTGGGGGAGCACAGCACACTACATTAACATAAATATTCTAACTAGAGAGAAAACTGAGTGATGAATCCATTATTCTATATGCTTATCAAGAAAGATTACTGTGAGTCAGAGCATCCTTCTGAGACATTTTGTTTATTTTTGATACAGGTTGTCCTTCATGTAACCTCCACCTTGAATTCTCTCACCTTGGTGATCTTCAAACTAGAACACTAACAGGTTCCTTTTATGTTGCCACTTGTTATAAAGATAGACGGTTTCTGACAATAACTTGTACAGATTTGGTGACATGTTTGAAAATAACACAGCATTTCCTAGAAAAGTACTGTCTTCTGGACGCATCATTGATTTTTTTCCTTCTACAATTCTGTTTCTTACCAAGTGTACTACCAGATTTCTTATCAATCTTATCAGAGATATGAGAAACGCAGTATTCCTCTGGGAATATTATTTATGTTGTGTCTTTCCAAAAATGCAATGGACATAGAGACTCTATAACTTCATACAATCTTTCAGACAGAGTTGGAATACTAAAATTGTAGAACAATTATATATTCTAGCTATAAAACAACCACTTGTTAATTTTAATGTTAATTATCTTAATTATTAAAATAAAAAAGAGATACTTTCAAAATTTATATCAGTAAATTGGCATCGTAAAGTAGTGATTATAATGACTTCAAGGTTATGAATGATAGCTATTTAAGGACAATTAACGAACAGAACACTTCTGTATATTTTATGCAAGAGTTAATATTAGTTAGGATAATCTACTATCTTAGAAAGTTTAGCTTCATCTATGTTTGCTTTATACATAGAATGCTAAGGCCGAATGGGAACTTATCCAACTCTTACATTTTATAGATGATGAAACTGACCAAAAAAAGGTAAATGATTTGCCTAAAGTGCATCATTTACCTTTTTTCATCAGTTTCATCATCTATAAATGTATATAGTGATAGAGATGAGAAAGATCACAGATCTAATAGTCACTTATTTTTTTATTTTAAAAGATTGTTTTATAAATAAAGACAAATTATTTTCATTCTTGGAGCATTTTAGAGTAGGTATCTTTGGGGGTCTCCCTTATTTAATAATACATGTTTTAGTAAAAAATTGAAAACAATAGCATTTAATTAAAAACAACAAAAGATCAGTTTGTAATTAAGTTAACATAGATACCAATCTAAGCCAAGTATTATTTTTGTTTTTTATACCCAAAGCCTATGTTTTCAAAATGTAAAGAGCCTTTGGCTCTTTTCATTTCTCTTTCCTATGCCTTCAGAAAGTTGGTCACATTTCTTCAGGTCTATAAGAGCTGACAACTATTGTAACGATTTTATTCAAGAAACCAGGGATGAATCCTAAAATGGACAGTTTATAATACACAGACATAAAAGGAATCTTCTAAAGGCATCTTTTATAGTGTTGTTCACTTATTTATATTGTGGATATGGCTAATTTAACAAGTTGTTTTTTTTTTAATTTTAGCTGTGGATTCAGTATAGTGTTTAGAATTATTTTCTGTCTTTATGCAAATATTTGTGCAGATATGTATTTGTGTAGAATCTTTATTTGTGGTAATCACAGGTAACATACGCACAAAAGTAATGTACGTATTTTAAAAAGCGCAAGCATATAGCCAGTGAATTTTCACAAAGTGAGCATGCCTATTTCAGCACTACGCAGATCAGAATAAAACGGTATCAACTCTTGACAACCTCCTAATGTGCCCTACCAGTCTTCAGCCATGCCTCTCACTTACCATGCCCAGAATCAGCTGTTCTCCTGACTTCTATAATCACTAATTAGTTTTTCCTGATTTTGACCAATACATTAATGGAACCATATATTAGGTACGCTTTTATGAATGATTTTCTTCATTTAATGTTGTATTTGTGAGATCTATCCATACTGTTGCAAGTGACTGTAGCTTGTTCATTCTCATTGCTGTGTGGTATTCCATGGTATGAACACATCATAATTTATTCTATTATTGATGGGCATTATGTCATTTGGCTATATAGATAGTGCTACTCTGAACATCCTGTACATGCATCCTGCACAAATATATATATTTCTGTTTGATAAATACCTAGAAGTAAAATTATTGGGTCATAAAGTATATATGTCCGGTGCTTGTAAATACTGCTGAACAATTTTCCACATTTTTATTCCTAGCAGCAATATGAAAATTATAGTTTTTCCCCAATTTCATCAACATTTTGAATTGTTAATCCTTTAAATCTTGCCATTCTGAAGGTCTGGAGAAAAGGGAACCCTTGCATACTGTTGGTGGGAATGTAGATGGGTACAGCCATTGGGGAAACAGTATGGAGGTTCCTAAAGGAATTAATAACAGAACTACCTTATGATCCAGCAATCCTCTTCCAGGTATTTGCCCAAAGGAAATGAAATCACCATCTTGTAAAGATATGTGCACTCCCAAGTTCACTGTAGCACTATTCACAATAGCCAAGATATAGAAGCAACCTAAGTATCCATCAATAGATGAATGGATAAAGAATTCAGTTTTAAAAGAGGATAAGATTCTGCTATTTCCCACAACATGGACAGACCTAGAGGATGTTATGCTAAGTGAAATAAGCCAGACATGGAAAGAAAAATATGTCATACTCTCACTTATATGTGGAATCTGCTGGATGGGTTGGGCAGCAGAGGAAGGTCAAACATATAGAGATAGAAAATAAAACAGTAGTTACAAGGGTTGGGGTTGGGAGGAGAAATGGGGAGATGTAGGTCGAAGGATGCAAAATAATAAATATGATGGATTAACAAGTCAAAAGATCCAATGTAAAACATGAGGAATATGGCTGATGATAGTATATTATATTCAAGACTTTTGCTAAATGAGATTATAGCAGAGTAACTATGTGAGATGATGGATTTTTTTTTTTTTCGTAGTTTTGCTCTTGTCACCCAGGCTGGAGTGTGTGGTGCAGTCTCAGCTCACTGCAACCTCTGCTTCCCGGGTTAAAGTAATTCTCCTGCCTCAGCTCAGCCTCCCAAGTAGCTGGGACTACAAACACCTGACACCACACCCAGCGAATTATTGTTATTATTGTTATTTTTAAGACAGAATCTCCCTCTGTCGCCTAGGCAGGAATGTAATGGTGCAATCTTGACTCACTGCAACCTTCGCCTCCTGGGTTCAAGTGATTCTCCTGCCTCAGCCTCCCAAGTAGCTGAGACTACAGGCGCCTGCCACTACACTTGGCTAATTTTTTATATTTTTAGTAGAGACGGGGTTTTACCATGTTGATCAGGCTGGTCTTGAACTCCTGACCTCAGGTGATCCACCCAGCTCAGCCTCCCAGAGTGCTGGGATTACAGGCATGAGCCACCGTACCTAGCCGATGATGGATATGTTAATTTGTTCCACTATAGAAACCATTTTACTATATATCTTATAGCATCATGTTAAGTACCTTAAATATATACAATAGTATTTATTTTATAAATATTGCCATTCTGGTAGTTACACAGCAGTGTTTTATGGTGGTATTAATTTGCATTTCCTTGAAAATTAATAAAGTTGAGCACCTTTTCAAACATTTATCAACCATTCAGAATATCCTCTTTCGGAAAGTGCTTGTTCAAGCTTTGTACCCATATTTTTTTCTATTGAGTTACCTTCTTATTATTATTATTTTGTAGGATTTTAAAATATATCTATACAAAGTATACATATACTGCAAATAACATTTTCTACTCTGTGGCTTGCCTTTTAAATATCTCTTTTGGTGAACAGAAGTGCTTAATTTTAATGTACAATTGACCCTTGAACAACAGGGGGGTTTTTACCTCCATGAGGTGAAAAATACATGTTTGGCCCAGCGCGGTGGCTCACGCCTGTAATCCCAACACTTTGGGAGGCTGAGGTGGGTGGATCACCTGAGGTCAGGAGTTCAAGACCAGACTGGCTAAGATGGTGAAACCCCGTTTCTACTAAAAATACAAACAATTAACCAGGCATGGTGGCACGCACCTGTAATCCCAGCTACTTGAGAGGCTGAGGCAGGAGAATCACTTACACCCAGGAGGCAGAGGTTGCGGTGAGCCGAGATTGTGCCATTGCACTCCAGCCTGGGCAACGAGAGTGAAACTCCATCTCAAAAAAATAAAAAATAAAATAGTGTTTAACTTTTGACGACCCAAAAACTTAACTATGAATAGCTGACTGTTGACTAGAAACCTTACTGATAAACAGTCGATTAACACACATTTTTTATGTTATGTATATTACATAATGTATTCTTATGATAAAGTAAGCTAGAGAAAAATGTTATTTAAAAACTCATGAGGAAGAGAGAATGCATTTTTAGTATTGTATAATATTGCTCAATATCATCAGTTTACATTGTCTGTTTACAAGATGAATTGTTTATCTAACATGGTGGGCAACTACAGCTGCAGACTTCATTCTGTGGTACATATCAAACAATTCAACATTTTATTGGAATGTCATGACTTTTTCTCTGCTTTTTGGGAGCACTTCCAGCATCACTAGTGTCATTTCATATGGGTCCTTTTGGTGTTATTCTAGGTTTATGGTATGGCGCTAAACACAGTGAAAAATCCCTAAGAACTTTTTATTGCAATAAACAATTTACTGGAGAGAGGAGCTGCTCAAGCAGAGATGATTAGCATCACATTGTGTTTTAAGTAGATACGTGCAACACTTGAGCTCAGCAGAACAGCAACAGGAGGTAGCTACAAAATTATTACAGAAGTACAATATGTACTACAGTTAATTTTATGCATTTATGATTTAATACTGTATCTTTATGTTTGTTTACATTTCTCTCAGCTGTGAATATTGCCATGTAAGGTCTTGTGTTTGTATGCCTAAGTTTTGATAATTTTAACTTTTCGTAATAGATTTGCATATATTTTATGGTATTAAATTATAAAACAGATTAGAATCTACATATATTTTGTGCATTCATGACATACATAACTGTTTCTTTGTTTCTTTTGATATTTTTGGGCTATGCTACGTGGTTCCTCTGTGAGTTTTTTCAAATTGTGGCAAATCTCCAAAAAATTTTCCAATACATTTATTGAAAAACTCTGCATATAAATGTGCCTGCACAGTTCGAACCCTTGTTAGTCAAAGGTCAACTGTAGTCAAGTTCATCAATCCTTCTCATTATGGTTAGTGTCTACTGTTCTGCTTAAAAAATCTTTGTCTACTCAAGTCATAAAAATATTTTCCTAGGATATCTCCTAGAAATTTGTGGTATTACTTTAATATTTAGATTACAGTTAAATTAAGTGGTCATATGTGTGTAAGACGGTTTTGATTTTATTCCATTTATATATTTGTCTATCCTTAGGCAAAACATTCTATCTTAATTATAGTTTTGAATAGGTCTTCTTATCTGGTAGCATAAGTCCTTTAGCTTTGTTCTTTTTCAGGTTATTCCTAGATATTCATGGCCTTTTGCATTTGTATATACATTTTGCAAATAGCCTATCAATTTATATTTTTAAAATGCTAGCTAGAAATTTGATTGTGATGATGCTGATCATCATTGCAATCAGCATATTGCATGATGCTGATGCAATAGGGATAATTATCATTTTTACAATATTGAGTTTTCTATTAATAGTTCACAAACATTGTATAGCCTTCTACTTAATTACTTTTTCTTTAATATGTCTCAATTATTTTTTTACAATAAGCTTTAGTTTTTAGCTCAATTCTAGTTTCACCACCAAATTGAGAGGAAGGTTATAGATTTTCCATCTACTTTTCTACTACTCCCACATACATAGCCTTCCCCATTATCAATATCCTGTACCAGAGTGGTACGTTTGTTGCAATTGATGAACCTACATTGACATATTATCACCCAAAGTTTATAGTATACATTAGGGTTCACTTTTAGTGTTGTACATTCTATCATTTTGCATAAATATCTGATGACATGTATCCACCATTATTCTATCATACAGAGTATTTTCAGTGCCCTATAAATTATCTGTGCTCAAGTGGGCATGGTGTCTCATACCTATAATCCCAGCACTTTGGGAGGCAAAGGCTGGTGGATCACTTGAGGTCAGGAGTTTGAGACCAGCCTGGCCAACATGGTGAAATCCCATCTGTACTATAAAAATACAAAAAGTAGCTGGGTGTGGTGGCAGACACCTGTATTCTCAGCTATTCAGGAGGCTGAGCCAGGAGAATCTCTTGAACTTGAAAGATGGAGGTTGCAGTGAGCCCAGATTGCACCACTGCACTCCAGCGTGGGTGACAGAGCAAGACCCTGTCTCCAAAAAAAAAAAAAAAAAAAAAGAGAAAAAAAAAGAAAAAAAAGTTTTCCATGCTCCATCTATCACCTATTCATTCCTCCCTCCCTCCTAAATCCTGGCAACCAGTGATCTTTTTACTGTCTCCATAGTTTTGCTTTTTCCAGAATGTCATATAGTTGGAATCATACAGTATGTATCCCTTTCAGACTGGCATCTTTCACTTAGTAATATGCATTTAAATTTCCTCAATATCTTTTCATTAGCCTGATAGCTTATTGTTTTTTATTACTGAGTAACATCTCATTGTCTGTATCTGCTACAATTTATGCATTTACCCATTGAAGGACATTTTGGTTGCTGGCGATTATGAATAAAGCTGCTGTAAATAGCCATGTTCAGATTTTTGTGTGCACATAAGTTTTCAACTTATTTGGATAAATACTAAGGATCATGATTGCTGGATTGTATCATAAAAGTGTATTTAGTTTTTAAACATTTTAATAATATTACTTTTAATTGACAAATTGTAATTATATACATTTGTGGATTCCAATGTGATTTTTTGATAGATTTATACAGTGTAAAAAGATTATGTCAAACTAATCAGCATAGCAGTCATGTCACTTACCTACCATTTTTTATGTTGAAACACTTGAAATTTACTTTTAGTTATTTAGAAATATATAGTACATTATTATTGATTATAGTCACCCTGCCATGCAATAAATCTCAAAACCTATTGCTCCTGTCTGTCTGAAACTTTGTACTCTTTGATCACCATCTCCCATTTCCTCCCTCCTCAGCCTCCTAGCCTCAGGTAATCATCATTTGACTTTCTACTTCTATGAGTTCAACCTTTTTATATTTCAAATGTAAGTGAGTTAATGCAGTATTTGTCTTCCTGTACACAGTTTATTTCACTTAGCAAAATGTCCTTCAGGTTCATCCATGTTGTTACATTTGAGAGTGTGTTTAGTTTTGAAAGACACTGACAGATTGTATTCCAAAGTGGGTGTACCATTTTGTATTCCTACAAGCAATGAATGAGAGTTCTTGTTGTTCCACATGCTCATGAGTATTTAGCAATGTCAGTGTTTTGGATTTTGGCCATTCTATTAGATATGTGGTAGTATCTCATTGTCATTTTAATTTGCAATAACCTAATAATGTATGATGTTGAGCATCCTCTCATATGCTTATTTGCCATCGTATATCTTCTCTTGTGAGGTCTCTGTTCAGCTCTTTTGCACATTTTAAGGTAGGGTTTTTGTGTGTATGTTTTCTTATTAAGTTTTAAGACATCTTTTAAGAACCACAGTGTTACTAGACTTAGGGTGCCCTTGAAAGCAGAAACAACTTAGATCACAACATCCACGTTCTTTCAAATATCTGGAAAGGACAGCTACAAATAAGCCCAGATAGTGCATACTACGATAAATACTGAGCTCTTCAATGCCCAGACAATGAAGAACATCTACTAGCATCAACACCATCTAGGAAAATTTGACCACACCAAATGAACTCAATAAGGCACCAGGGACCAATCCTGGAGAAACAGAGATATGTGACCTTTCAGGTAAAGAATTCAAAATACCCATGTTAAAGAAACTCAGAGAAATTCGAGATAACACAGAGAATGAATTCAGAATTATATCAGATAAATTTAACAAAGATATTGAAATAATTTAAAAGAATCAAGCAGAAATTCTGGAGTTGAAAAATGCTATTGGCATACTGAAGAATGCATCAGAGTCCTTTAATAGTGGAGTTAATCAAGCAGAAGAAAATTAGTGAGCTTGAAGACAGCCTAATTGAAATACACAGTCAGAAGAGACAAAAGAAAAAAGAATAGAAAACAATGAAGCACACCTACAGGATCTAGAAAATAGCCTCGAAAGGGAAAATCTAAGAGTTATTGGCCTTAAAGAGGAGTTAGAAAAACAGGGGTAGGAAGTTTATTCAAAGGGATAATAATGAGAACTTTCCAAACTTAGAGGAAAATATCAATATGCTGGTACAAGAAGGTTAAACACCAAGCAGATTTAACCCAAAGAAGAGTACCTTGAGGCATTTTATAATCAAACTCCCAAAGGTCAAGGATAAAGGAAGAATCCTAAAAGCAGCAAGAGAAAGAAACAACATACTATGGAGCTCCAATATGTCTGGCAGCAAACTTTTCAGTGGAAACCTTATAGGTTAGGAGACAGTGGCATGACATATTCAAAATGCTGAAGGGGAAAAACCTTTAACCCGAGAATAGTATATCTGGCAAAAATGTCCTTTAAACACGAAGGAGAAAGGAAAGTTTTTCCCTGACAAACAAAATTGAGAGAGTTCCTTAATACCACAACCACCCTACAAGGAATGCTAAAGGGAGTACTTCAATCAAATAGAAAAGGATATTAATGAGTAATAGATAAGCACCTGAAGGTATAAAACTTACTGGTAGTAGTGAGTACACAGAAAAATACAGAATATTATAATTCTGTAACTGTGGTATGTAAACTATACTTGTACCAAGTAGAAAGACTAAACAATGAACCAAGCAAAAATAACAACTACAACAAGTTTTTAAGACATAGTCAGTGTAACAAGATATAAATAGAAATAATAGAAAGTTAAAACGTGGGAGGACAAAGTTAAAGCAAGTTTTATTAGTTTTCTTTTTCTTGTGTGTTTATGCAAATACCGTTAAATTGTTATCAGGTTAAAAAAATGGATTATAAAATAGTATTTGCAAACCTCATGGCAGCCCAAACCAAAAAACATACAATGAATACACAAAAAATAAAAGGCAAGGAACTAAATCATATTGTTAGAGAAAATCATCTTCACAAAATCAGGAATGAAAGAAAGAAGGGAACAGCACAGAACAAACAGAAGACAGATAACAAAATGGCAGGAGTAAGTTCTTATTTGTCAATAATAACATTGAAGGTAAATGGACTAAACTTTCCAATCAAAAGTCATAGACTGGCTGAATGGGTGAAAAAAACAATACCTATTTGTCTGTTACCTACAAGAAACACACTTCACCTATAACAACACACAGACTAAAAACAAAGGGATGGGAAATGATATTCCATGCCAATGGAAATCAAATGAGTAGGAGTTGCTATACTTATATCAGACAAAATATATTTCAAGATAAGAACTGTAAGATGTTACAAGGAAGGTCACTGTATAATGACAAAGAGGTCAATTCAGCAAGAGGATTCTATTAGTCAGGGTTCTCTGAGGAACAGAAGTAAAGGATATATGTATAAATGAAAGGGAGTTTATTAAGGAGAATTGACTCACACAATAACAAGATGAAGTTCCATGACAGGCTGTCTGCAAGTTGAGGAGTAAGAAAGTCAGTAGTGGCTCAGTCTGAGTCCCAAAATCTCAAAAGTAGAGAAGCTGACAGTGTAGCTTTCAGTCTATGGCCAAAGTCCTGAGAGCCGCTGGCAAACTACTGGTATAAGTCCAAGAATCCAAAAGCCAAAGAACTTGGAGTCTGATGTTTGAGAGCAGCAAGCATCCAGAATGAGAGAAAGATGAAGGATGAAAGACTCAGCAAGTC
Source organism: Papio anubis (assembly GCF_008728515.1). NCBI lineage: Eukaryota > Metazoa > Chordata > Mammalia > Primates > Cercopithecidae > Papio > Papio anubis. The sequence goes on from NC_044977.1 coordinate 60,967,011, forward strand.
AGCTAATTCCACCTTCTTCTGCCTGCTTTTTCTACCCATGCTGGCAGCTGATTGGATGGTGCCCACCCATATTGTGGATGGGTCTTCTTGAGAGTGGGTGTTTGTCTCCCAGTCCACTGACTCAAATGTTAATCTCTTCAGGCAACACCTACAAACACCCAGATACATCCAGAAACAATACTTTGCAGCCTTCAATCCAATCACGTTGACAATATTAACCATCACAGGGATATAACAATTTTAAATATATACGCACCCAACACTGATGCACCCAAATATATGAAGGAAATATTATTAGAGCTAAAGAGACTGATAGGCCCCGATACAATAATAACTAGAGACTTCAACACCCCACTTGCAGCATTAGACCAGTGTTCTAGACAGGAAAACAACAAAGAAACAGCAGATTTAATCTGCACCATATACCAAATGGATCTAATAGATATTTACAGAACATTTCATCCAACAGCTGCAGAATGCACATTCTTTTCCTCAGCACATGGGTTATTCTCAAGGATAGACCATATGTTACATCACAAAACAAGTCTTAAAACATTCAAAAAATTGAAATAATATAAAGTATCTTCTCTGACCACAATGGAATAAAACTAGAAATCAATAACAAGAGGAGTTTTGGAAAATATAGAAATACATAGAAGTTAAAATATGTGCTCCTGAATGACCAGTGGGTCAATGAAGAAATTAATAAGGAAATTAAAAATTTTCTTGAAACAAATGATAATGAAACACAACATAGCAAAACCTATGGACCATAGCAAAAGCAAGATAGAATTTTATAGCTATAAGTGCCTATATCAAAAAAGAGGGAAAATTTCAAATAGGCAACCTAACAATGCATCTTAAAGAATCAGAAAAGCCAGAGTAAACCCGACCCAAAATTAGTAGAAGAAAGGAAATAATAAAGATCAGAGCAGAAATAAATGAAATTGAATTGAGGAAAACAATACAAAAGATCAATGGAACAAAAAGTTGTTTTTTTGAAAAGTTAAACAAAATTGATACACCTTTAGCTAGACTAAGAGAAAAAAGAGAAGATCTAATTAAATAAAATCAGAAATGAAGGAGACATTCTAGCTGATACTGCAGAAATTCAAAGGATTATTGTAGCTACTATGTGCAACTATATGCCAATAAATTGGAAAATCTAGAAGAAATGCACAAATTCCTAGCCACATACAGCCTACCAAAATTGAGTCAAGAAGAAATCCAAAACCAGAACAGACCAAGTAACAAGTAATGAGGTCAAAGCCATAATATTAATAAAAAGTCCCCCAGTAAAGAAAAGTCCAGGACATCAGGGCTTCAAGGCTGAATTTTACCAAACAAGAACTAATACCAGTTCTACTCAAACTATTCGGAAAAATAGAGGAGGAAAGAATACTTCCAGACTCATCCTGTGAGGCCAGTATTACCCTGATACCAAAACCAGATAAAGACAAATCAAAAAAAGAAAACCACAGGCCAATATCTCTGGTGAATATTGATGCAAACATCCTCAACAAAATACTAGCAAACTGAATTTAACAGTACATCAGAATGCTCATTCGCCATGACCAAGTGGGATTTATCCCTGGGATGAAAGGATATGCAAATCAATTGATGTGATATATCATATCATCAGAATGACGGATAAAAACCATATGATTGGGAGGGATTGCATTGGGAGTTATACCTGATGTAAATGACGAGTTGATGGGTGCTGACGAGTTGATGGTTGCAGCACACCAACATGGCACAAGTATACATATGTAACAAACCTGCACGTTATGCACATGTACCCTGGAACTCAAAGTATAAAAAAAAAAAAAAAACCATATGATCATTTCAATTGATGATGAAAAAGCATTTGATAAAATTCAACATTGCTTTATGATAAAAACCCTAAAATAACAGGGTATAGAAGGAATATACCTCACTATAATAAAAGCCATATATGACAGACCCATAGCTGGTATCATACTGAATGGGGAAAAAATGAAAGCCTTTCCTCTAACATCTGGAACATGACAAGGATGCCCACTGTCACCAGTATTATTCAACATAATACTGGAAGTCCTAGCTAGAGCAATGAGATGAGAAAAATGTGAAGGGCATCCAAACTGGAAAGGAAGAATTCAGGCTGGGTGCAGTGGCTCACACCTATAATTCCAGCATTTTGTGAGGCCAAGAAGGGTGGATTGCTTGAGCTCAGGCATTCAAGACCAGCCTGGGCAACATGACAAAACCCTATCTCTACTAATAATACAAAGCATTAGCCAGGTGTGGTGGTGCACTCCTGTAGTTCCAGCTACTTTGGAGGCTGAGACACAATAATTGCTTGAACCCAGGAGGTGGAGGTTGCAGTGAGCCGAGATCATGCCACTGCACTCCAGCCTGGGTGACACAGTGAGACTCTGTCTCAAAAAGAATAAAAAAAAAGGGAAAGGAAGAATTCAAATTATACTTGTTTGCAGATGATATGATCTTATATTTGGAAAAACCTAAAGACTCCACAAGGAAACAATTAGAAGTGATAAATTCAGTAAAGTTGCAGGATACAAAATCAACATACAAAAATCAGTAGCATTTCTGTATGCCAACAGTGAACAATATGAAAAAAGAAATAAAAAAGCAATCATTTACAATAGCCATACGTAAAATTAAATACATAGGAATTAACCCAAAAAGTGAAAGACCTCTATAACAAAAACTATAAATCACTAATGAAACAAATTGAAGAGGAGATCAAAAAATGAAAAAATTTTCCATGTTCACAGATTGGAAGAATCAATATTGTTAAAATGTCTATATAACCCAAAGGAATATATAGATTCAATGGAATCCCTTTCAAATACCAATAACATTCTTCACAGAAATAGAAAAAACAATTAACACACATGAAAAGGTGCACAGCATCACTAATCATCAGAGAAATCAAATGCAAAACTACAATGAGATATCACCTCACTCCTGTTAAAATGACTTACATCCAAAAGGCAGGCAATAACAAATGCTGGTGAGGATGTGGAGAAAAGGAAACACTTGTACACTGTTAGTGGGAATGTAAATTAATATAACCACTATGGAGAACAGTTTGGAGGTTCCTCGAGAAACAAAAATTGAGCTCCCATATGATCTAGCAATCTAACTGTTGTGTATATACCTAAAGGAAAGAAAATCAGTGTATGGAAGAGACGTCTACACTCCTATGTTTGTTACAACACTGTCTACAATAAGATTTGGAAGAAACCTAGTTTCCATCAACAGATGAATGAATAAAATAAATGTGGTACATATATACAGTGGAGTACCTTTCAGCCATAAAAAGAATGAGATTCATCATTTGTAACAACATGGATGGAACTGGAGATCATTTTGTTAAGTGAAATAAGCCAGGCACAGAATGACAAACATCAGATGTTCTCACTTACTTGTGGCATCTAAAAGTCAAAACAATTTAGCTCATGGATATAGAAAGTAGAAGGATGGTCAGGAAGGGTAGACCATCTGGTAGACCAGAGTCAGGAAGGGTAGTCAGGGGCTCATCGGAGAGAAGGTTGGGATGATTAATGGATACAAAAAAAAGCTAGAAATAATGAATAATATTTACTATTTGATAACATAACAGGATGACTATAGTCAATTATAACTGTATTTCATAATAACTTAAAAGTGCGTAATTGGATTGTTTGCATCTCAATGAATAAATGCTTGAGAGGATGGATATACTATTCATGATGTGCTGATTTCATATTGCGTGCCTGTATCCAAACATAGCACGTACCCCATAAATATATATAACTACTATGCATCCACAAAAATTAAAAATCCAAAAAAAAATTGGTACAAACTGTGGTGCACAAGGGTAATTTTGTTTCATGCATAGATTGCATAATGGTGTAGTCAAGGCTTTTAGGTTAGTCATCACAATTTTTAAAAAATATATAGGTCTATTCGAGGCAGGGGTGGAAGGAAGGAGATGGCTGAATAGGAACAGCTCTGGTCTGCAGCTCCCAGCACGATCAATGCAGAAGACGGGTGATTTCTGCATTTCCAACTGAGGTACCTGGTTCATCTCACTGGGACTGGTTGGACAGTGGGTGCAGTCCACAGAGGGTGAGCCAAAGCAGGGCGGGGTGTCATCTCACCCGGGAAGTGCAAGCAGTCAGGGGATTTCTTTTTCCTAGCCAAGGGAAGCCGTGACTGACTACCTGGAAAAATGGGACACTCCCGCCCAAATACTGTGCTTTTCCCAAGGTCTTAGCAACCAGCAGACAAGGAGATTCTCTCCTGTGCCTGGCTCGGTGGGTCCCATGCCTACAGAGCCTTGGTCACTGCCAGCGTAGCAGTCTGAGATTGAACTGCAAAGCGGCAGCCTGGCTCGGGGAGGGGCGTACCCATTGCTGAGGCTTGAGTAGGTAAAAAAAGCAGCCATGAAGCTTGAACTGGGTGCAGCCCACTGCAACTCAAGAAGGCCTACTGCCTCTAGACTCCACATCTGTGGGCAGGGCATAGCTGAAAAAAAGGCAGCAGACAACTTCTGCAGACTTAAACGTCCCTGTCTGACAGCTCTGAAGAGAGCAGTGGTTCTCCCAGCATGGCATTTGAGCTCTGAGAATGGACATACTGCTTCCACAAGTGGGTCCCTGACCCCCATGTAGCCTAACAGGAGACATCTCCCAGTAGGGGCCAACAGACACCTCATATGGGTGGGCACCCCTCTGGGACGAAGCTTCCAGAGGAAGAATCAGGCAGCAATATTTGCTGTTCTGCAATATTTGCTGTTCTGCAGCTTCCGCTGGTGATACACAAGCAAACAGGGTCAGGAATGGACCTCCAGCAAATTTCAACAGACCTGTAGCTGAGGGACCTGACTGTTAGAAGGAAAACTAACAAGCAGAAAGAAATAGCATCGACATCAATAAAATAGTGATCTACACCAAAACCCCATCTGTAGGTCACCAACATCAAAGACCAAAGGTAGATAAAACCACAAAGATGGGGAGAAACCAAAGCAGAAAAGCTGAAAATTCTAAAAATCAGAACACGTCTTCTCCTCCAAAGGATCACAGCTCCTTGCTGGCAACGGAACAAAGCTGGACGGAGAATGACTTTGATGAGTTGACAGAAGTAGACTTCAGAAGGTCGGTAGTAACAAACTTCTCCGAGCTAAAGGAGGAAGTTTGAAACCATTGCAAGGAAGCTAAAAACCTTGAAAAAAGATTAGAAAAAATGGCTAACTAGAACAAACAGTGTAGATACGATCTTAAATGACCTGATAGAGTTGAAAACCATGGCACAAGAACCTTGTGACGCATGCACAAGCTTCAATAGCTGATTCAATCAAATGGAAGAAAGGGTATCAGTGATTGAAGATCAAATTAATGAAATAAAGCAAGAAGAAAAGGTTAGAGAAAGAAACAGTAAAAAGAAACGAACAAAGCCTCTAAGAAACAGGGAATATGTGAAAAGAACAAATCTACATTTGGTTGGTGTACCTGAAAGTGATGGGGAGAATGGAACCAAGTTGGAAAACACTCTTCAGGATATTATCCATGAGAACTTCCCCAACCTGGCAAGGCGGGCCAACATTCAAATTCAGGAAATACAGAGAACACCACAAAGATGCTCCTCAAGAAGAGCAACCCCAATACACATAACTGTCAGATTCAACAAGGTTGAAATGAAGGAAAACGTGTTAAGGGCAGCCAGAGAGAAAGGTCAAGTTACCCACAATGGGAAGCCCACCAGACTAACAGCAGATGTCTCGGCAGAAGCACTACAAGCCAGAAGAGAGTGGAGGCCAATATTCAACATTCTTAAAGAAAAGAATTTTCAACCCAGAATTTCATATCCAGGCAAACTAAGCTTCCTAAGTGAAGGAGAAATAAAATCCTTTACAGACAAGCAAATGATGGGAGATTTTGTCACCACTAGGCCTGCCTTACAAGCACTCCTGAAGGAAGCACTAAACATGGAAAGAAACAACCGGTACCAGCCACTGCAAAAACATGCCAAATTGTAAAGATGCTAGGAAGAAACTGCATCAATTAACAGGCAAAATAACCAGTGAATATCATAATGACAGGATCAAATTCACACATAACAATATTAACCTTAAATGTAAACGGGCTAATTGCCCCAACTAAAATACACAGACTGGCAAATTGGATAAAGAGTCAAGACCTGTCAGTGTGCTGTACTCAGGAGACCTATCTCAAGTGCAAAGACACACATAGGCTCAAAATAAAGGGATGGAGGAAGATCTACCAACCAAATGGAATGCAAAAAAAAAAAAAAAAAAAAAAAAAAAAAAAAAAAAAAAAAAAAAAAAGAAAAAAAAAAAAAAAAAAAAAAAAAAAAAAAAAAAAAAAAAAAAAAAAGCAGGGGTTGCAATCCTAGTCTCTGATGAAACAGACTTTAAACCAACAAAGATCAAAAGAGACAAAGAAGGCCATTTCATAATGGTAAAGGGATCAATTCAACAAGAAGAGCTAATTATCCTAAATATGTATGCACTGAATACAGGAACACCCAGATTCATAAAGCAAGTTTTAGAGACCTACAAAGAGACTTAGACTCCCACACAATAATAATGGGAGAATTTAACACCCCACTGTCAATATTAGACAGATCAATGAGACAGAAGGCTAACAAGGGTATCCAGGACTTGAACTCAGCTCTGCAACAGGCAAACCTAATAGATATCTACAGAACTCTCCACCCCAAATCAACAGAATATACATTCTTCTCAGCACAACATTGCACTTATTCTAAAACTGACCACATAATTGGAATTAAAGCACTCCTCAGCAAATGTAAAAGAACAGAAATCATAATAAACTGTCTCTCAGATCACAGTGCAATCAAACTAGAACTCAGGATTTAGAAACTCACTCAAAACCATACAACCACATGGAAACTGAACAACTTGCTCCTGAATGACTGCTAGGTAAATAATGAAATGAAGGCAGAAATAAATATTTTTTTGAAACCAATGAGAACAAAAATACAATGTACCAGAATCTCTGGGACATGTTTAAAGCAGTGTGTAGAGGAAAATTTATAGCACTAAGTGCCCACAAGAGAAAGCAGGAAAGACCTAAAATAGACACTATCACATCACAATTCAAAGAACTAGAAAAGCAAGAGCAAACAAATTCAAAAGCTAGGAGAAGGCAAGAAATAACTCAGATCAGAACAGAACTGAGAGAGATAAAGACACAAAAACCCCTTCAAAAAATCAATGAATCCAGGAGCTGGTTTTTTAAAAGATCAACAAAATTGATAGGCCGCTAGCAAGACTAATGAAGAAGAAAAGAGAGAAGAATCAAATAGACACAATAAAAAATTCCTGTGGGATCAGAGGTGATATCCTCTGATCCCACAGGAATACAAACTACCATCAGAGAATAGTATAAACACCTCTACAAAATAAACTAGAAAATCTAGAAGAAATGGATAAATTCCTGCACACATCCACCCTCTCAAGACTAAACCAGGAAGAAGTTGAATCTCTGAATAGACCAATAACAGACTCTGAAATTGAGGCAATAATTAATAGCCTACCAACCTAAAAAAGTCCAGGACCAGACAGATTCACAGCTGAATTCTACCAGAGGTACAAAGAGGAGCTAGTACCATTCCTTCTGAATCTATTCCAATCAATAGAAAAAGGGGGAATCCTCCCTAACACATTTTATGAAGCCAACATCATCCTGATATCAAAGCTTGGCAGAGACACAACAACCAAAAAGAGAATTTTAGAACAATAATCCTGATGAACATTGATGAGAAAATCCTCAATAAAATACTGGCAAACCAAATACAGCAGCACATCAAAAAGCTTATCCACCATGATCAAGTTGGCTTCATCTCTGGGATGCAAGGCTGGTTCAACATACAGAAATCAATAAACGTAATTCTTGACATAAACAGAACCAACGACAAAAACCACATGATTATCTCAATAGATGCAGAAAAGGCCTTTGACAAAATTCAACAGCCCTTCATGCTAGAAACTCTCAATAAACTAGGTATTGATGGAATGTATTTCAAAATAATAAGAACTATTTAGGACAAACCCACAGCCAGTATCATACTGAATGGGCAAAAACTGGAAGCATTCCCTTTGAAAACTGGCACAAGACAGGGATGCTCTCTCTCACCACTCCTATTCAACATAGTGTTGGAAGTTCTGGCTGGGGCAATCAGGAGAAAGAAATAAAGGGTATTCAAATAGGAAAATAGGAAGTCAAATTGTCCCTGTTTGCAGATGACATGATTGTATATTTAGAAAACCCCATTGTCTCAGCCCAAACTCTCCTTAAGCTGATAAGCAACTTCAGCGAAGTCTCAGGATACAAAATCAATGTGGAAAAATCACAAGCATTACTGTACACCATTAACAAACAAACAGAGAGCTAAATGATGAGTGAACTCTCATTCAAAATTGCTACAAAGGAATAAAATACCTAGGAATCCACTTACAAGGGATATGAAGGACCTCTTCAAGAAGAACTACAAACCACTGCTCAAGGAAATAAAAGAGGACAGAAAAAAATGGGAGAATATTCCATGCTCATGGATAGGAAGAACCAATATCGTGAAAATGGCCATACTGCCCAAGGTAATTTATAGATTCAATCCCATCCCCATCAAGCTATCAATGACTTTCTTCAAAGAATTGGAAAAAAAAACTACTTTAAAGTTCATATGGAACCAAAAAAGAGCCTTCATTGCCAAGACAATCCTAAGCAAAAGGAACAAAGCTGGAGGCATCACACTACCTGACTTCAAACTATACCAGAAAGCTACAGTAATCAAAGCAGTATGGTACAGGTACCAAAACAGAGATATAGACCAATGGGACGGAACAGAGGCCTTAGAAATAACACCACACATCTACAACTATCTGATCTTTGACAAACCTGACAAAAACAAGAAACAGGGAAAGGATTCCCTATTAATAAATGGTGCGGGGAAAACTGGGTAGCCATATGTAGAAAGCTGAAACTGGATCCTATCCTTATATCTTATACGAAAATTAATTCAAGATGGATTAAAGACTTATATGTTAGACCTAAAACCATAAAAACCCTAGAAGAAAACCTAGGCAATTCCATTCAGGACATAGGCATGGGCAAACACTTCATGACTAAAACACTAAAAGCAATGGCAACAAAAGGCAAAATTGACAAATGGCATCTAATTAAACTAAAGAGCTTCTGCATGGCAAAAGAAATTAACATCAGAGTGAACAGGCAACCTACAGAATGGGAGAAAATTTTTGCAATCTACCCATCTGATAAAGGGGTAATATCCAGAATCTACAAAGAACTCAAACAAATTTACAAGATAAAAACAACCCCATCAAAAAGTGGACAAAGGATATGAACAGACACTTCTCAAGAGAGGACATTTATGCAGCCAACAGACACACAAAAAAATGCTCAACAACACTGGTCATCAGAGAAATGCAAATCAAAACCACAATGAGATACCATCTCACGCCAGTTAGAATGGCAGTCATTAAAAAGTCAGGAAACAACAGATGCTGGAGTGGATGTGGAGAAATAGGAATGCTTTTACACTGTTGGTGTGAGTGTAAATTAGTTCAACCATTGTGGAAGACACTGTAGTGATTCCTCAAGGATCTAGAACTAGAATTACCATTTGACCCAGCAATCCCATTACTGGGTATATACCCAAAGGATTATAAATCATGCTACTATAAAGACACATGCACACATATGTTTATTACGGCACTATTCACAATAGCAAAGACTTGGAACCAACCCAAATGTCCATCAGTGATAGACTGCATTAAGAAAATGTGGCACATATACACCATGGAATACTATGCAGCCATAAGAAGGGTGAGTTCATGTCATTTGCAGGGACATGGATGAGGCTGGAAACCATCATTCTCAGCAACCTATCACAAGGACAGAAAAGCAAACACTGCTTGTTCTCACTCTTAGGTAGGAATTGAACAATGAGATCCCTTGGACACAGCGCAGGGAACATCACGCACTGCGGCCTGTTGTGGGGTGGGGGGCTGCAGGAGGGATAGTATTAGGATAAATACCTAATGTAAATGATGAGTTGATGGGTGCAGCAAACCAACATGGCACATGTATAGCTATGTATGAAATCTGCACGTTGTTCACATGTACCCTAGAACTTAAAGTATAATTAATATATATTAATTATATATAATTATATATGATTATATATTTTTTATATATATAGGTCTATTCATATTATCTACTTATTGTGTGAGTTTTGGCAGATTGTGCCTTCCAATAATTGGTCCATTTTATCTATGTTATCAAATTTGTGGGCATAGAGTTCATGCTATTCCATTATTATCCTTTTAATGCCCATGGGATCTGTAGCAATATCCCCTTTTTGATATCTGATATTAGTAATTTATGTCTTCTCTCTCTCTTTCTTATTCTGGCTAGAGTCTTATCAATTGTATTGGTCTTTCCAAAGAGCCAGCATTTGGTTTAATACATTATCTGTATTAGTTTCCTGTTTTCAGTTTCATGGATTTCTGCTCTAATTTTTATTATTTGTTTACATCTGCTCACTTTGGATTGAATTTACTCTTCTTTTTTCTAGTTTTCTAAGGTAAACACTTAGAGAATTGATTTTAGATCTTTTATTTTTTTCTAGTACCAAAATTAATATAGCTACCCCAGCTTTCATTTGATTAGTATTAGCAAAGTATTTCTTTCTGTATCCCTTTACTTTCATATTTAAAGTGAGTTTCTTGTAGGCGACATATAGTTGGGCCTTATTTTTTTTTTTAATCTACTATCTCTGTCTTTTAATTAGTAAATTTAGCCCATTGTCATTTAAAGTGATTATTGATTTAGGTGGGTTAATGTGTAGCAAATTTGTTAATGATTTTTATTTATTGCCCTTCTTCCTATTTTGTATCTCATTCTTTTCCTATCTTTTGTGGTCTTAGTTGAGCATTTTCTATGATTTCATTTTCTCTCCTTTCTTAGCATATCAATTATACTTCTTTTTGAAACTTTTTTAGTGGTTGCCCTAGAATTTGTGATACACATTTACAATGATTCTATGTCTATTTTCATATAACAGTATATCACTTCATGGGTAGGACAAGTACCTTAAAATATCAAAATATTCCCAATTCTTCTCTCCCATCTCTTGTATCATTGATGTAATTCATTTCACTTATTCATAAGCTATAATCATTGAATATATTTTTACTATTATTATTTTGAGCAAACTGTTACCTGTTAGCTCATTGGAAAATATGAAAAATAAAAGTTTTTATTTTACCTTCACTTATTCTTTCTCTGGCATTTTTCCTTTTTTTAATGTAAATTCAAGTTTCCGAACTATACCATTTTTCTTCTTTCTGAAGAATTTGTTTTAATATTTTTTGCCAGGCAGGTCTACTGGTAATAAGTTCCCTTAATTTTTGTCTGAGAAAGTCTTTAGTTCTCTTTTGTTGTTGAAGGATAATTTTGCAGCATATGTAACTCTAGATTGGTGATTTTTATTTTCTCTCATCACTTAAAATATTTCACTCCAGTCTCTTCTTGCTTACATGGTTTCCGAGGCTAAGTTGTTTGTGATTCTTATCTTTGCTCCTCTATAGGTAAGGTATTTTTACCTCTGGCTTCTTTCAAGGTTTTTTTTTTTTTTTTCTTTTTTTTTTTTAATTTATTTTCTGCAGTTTGAATATCATATACCTGAGTGTATATTTTTAATGAATTTATCCTGCTTGATGTTCTCTGAGCTTTCTGGATCTGTGTTTTCATGTCTGATATTAATTTGAAAAAATTCTCAGTCATTATTGCTTAAAATATTTCTTCTGTTTCTTTCTTTTGTATCCTTCTGGTATTCCTATTACTCAACTACCTTTTATGGTTGTTGCGCTGTTCTTGGATATTCTATTTTCTATTTTCCAGTCTTTTTCCCTTTGTTTTTCAGTTTTGGAATTTCCATTGATATATCCTCAAGCTCAGAGAATCTTTCCTTAGCCATGTCCAGTCTACTAATGAGCTCGTGAAAGGCATTCTTCATTTCTATTACAATGTTTTTGATATCTAGCATTTTATTTTTATTTTTTCTTAGAATTCCGTCTTTGTGTACCTTAATCATCTATCCTTGCATGTTGTCTATTTTTCCACTAGAGCTCTTAGCATATTAATCACAATTCTTTTAAATTTTTAATTCAGTGTATCTGCCATATCTGAGTTTGGATCTGATGTTTCCTCTGTCTCTTCAGACTTTACTTTTTAATATATCTTGTAATGCTTTTTGTTGAAAATTGGAGCTGGTGCACTGGAGAAAAGAAACTCTGGTGAATAGGCCTTTAGTGATATGGTAGTAAGGTGTAGGCATAAAGGAAGTATTATTCTGTAGTTCTATAATTAAGTTGCAAACATTTAGTGAGCCTGTTCCCTTGCACTGTAATCTTCGCAAGTGCTACTCAGTCCCTTTTCCTCCCCTTAGGTAGGGCAGATAGGATGCCTAGAGGGAGTTGGGGTTGGATATCCCTTCGCCATATAAATGTTTTGTAGTTTTGGGTTTGGCATTTTTTGCTTATCTTTTAATAGATGTCTTTCTAAATACTTCATTTTTTGAGCCACTATGTAAATGGTCTTTTTAAAACAATTCTTTCTCTAATAATATTTTTTCTCATACATGAAAGTGCAATAGATTTTTTAATACCAATCTTGTTTCCAGTAACTTTCTGAATTCACATGTTAGTATTAAAAATTTACAGATACATTTGGACTTCCTACATACATGATCATGACATCTGCATGTAACAGTTTTATTTCTTCCTTTTTAATGACTATACCTTCTTTTCCCTGTCTTATTGCACTGGCTAACATGTGCAGTTTAATGGTAGTAGAAAGGGTAATAGTAGAGGTCTTTATCTCATTGCTGATTTTAGAGAAAAAGCTTTTAATATTTCATGACATAATGTTTATTATAGTCCCTTCTATTTTTGTAGATAAGATTTGTCAGATTAAGGATGTTCCCTTTTGTTCTTAGCATATGAGGTTCTTCTTAAATAGATATTACATTTTATGAAATGCTTTCACTGCATTTATTGAGATGCTTATACATTTTTTTTTGTTGTTTTGTTAATTGGAGAAATTTATGGATTTTTTTTAAAGAGACAGGATCTCACTCTGTTGCCCAGACTGGAGTGCAGTGTCATGACCATAGCTCACTGCGGTCTCAAACTCCTGGACCCAAGCTATCCTCCTGCCTCAGCTTTCTGAATAGCTGGGACTACGGGCATGTACCACCACATATGGTTGATCTTTTAAAAAATTTTTGTAGAGATGAGGTCTTGCTATGTTGCCGAGGCTGATCTCAAACTCCTGACCTTAAGTGATCGTCCCACCTTGGACTCTCAAAGTTCTGGGATTATACACATGAAGCATCATGACTGGCCCTGGATTAATATCTTGATAGTTAAACCAATCTTGCATTTCTAGAAGAAACTCAATTGGGTCATGATGCATTAGCCTTTTTGTGAATTGCTGGATTCAATTTCTTAATATTTTCCTAATATACATACATCTATGTTCTTGACAGAGATTGACTAGTAATTTCCCTTTCTTGTAATTTTTTTGGTCAGATTTTGGGACAATGTTATGTTGTTCTGATAAAATAAGTTTGTATTTTTTCTCTCTTTTTCTAAAATCTACAAAGATTTGTGTAAAGTTAGCATAGTTTCATCATTAAATGTTTATAAAATTTCAACAGAAAGGCCAACATGAGCCTGGATATTTTCTTGTGGGAAGCTTTATAAACTATGGATTCAATTATTGGACAAATAGGGAATTATCTAGACTTTTTGTTTCTTTTTGTGTTGGTTTTTGTAGGTTTCATCATTCTAGAAATTAGTCTATTTCATTTAAACTTTCAAATTTATTGTCATAGAGTTGTTCCTAATATGTTCCTGTTATCTTTTTAACATCTATAATGTCTTTACTGATGTTCCCTTTTTAATTATTGATGTTTAAAATTCATGCCATCACTTTTTTCTTAATCAGCTTTGTTAGGTGCTTATTAAAGTTATTCATTGTTATAAAGAACCATTATTTGGTGCTATTGATTTTTCTATTGAATTATTTTATTCCATTAATATTTGCTCTTACCTTTATTGTTGCCTTCCTCATACGTTCTTTGGGTTTTATTGGCTGTTTTTCTAATTTCTTGAGATAAATCATAAATCATTAATGTTCAGACATTCTTCTTTTCAAATAAATGAATTGTAAGGCTAAATATTTTCTTCTGAACACACATTTATCTCCATCCTCCATATTTTTTCATTATCTAAAATGTTTTAAAGTTGCTTTAATATTTGAAGAATAATTTTCTCTGAATGAAATTCTATGTTGTAAGTTTCTTTGTTGTAGCATGTCAAATATGTCATCCCAGTTTTTCTTGGATCCTATTACTTATTTTGAGAAGTAATCTGTTAATGTTATTGTTCTTTCTCTGAAAATAATATCATCTTTCTTTAGCATGGCTTAAGATTTTTCCCTTGCTTTTTTAAAATTAGTTTTGCCAAGATGTGCCTAGATGAGTTTTTCATGTATTGATTGTTCTGGGAATCTGTAGTACTTCTTGAATATATGGGTTAAGGTGTTCTGTAGTTTCTGAAAAATTGTCAGCCATCATCTCTTCACATATTGAAGGATGATGAGAACGTTGTTCTCTTTTCCCTTCCCTTCTAGGAGGCAATTACACTTATGTTGGTCCTTTTCACCATGTCTCCTGTAGTAGATTAAAGATGGCCACAGATTATTTGCCAATTTTCCCATTAGGAAATGGAATCTATTCCCCCAAAACACACTCCACCCCCTTAGAGTCTGGCCTGGCCCTGTGACTTGATTTGATTATGAGTATCATCCCTGTAGCCAGTGGTACACAAAGTGTGGTCACTGGAGCAGCAGTTTGAGTATCACCAGAAAAACACATATTTTGAGGAGCTATCCCAGACCTACCAAATAAGAAACTCTGGGAGTAGGGCACAGTGAGCATTTTTTAACAAGTCTTTGAGGTGATACTGATGCATGCTAAAGTTTTAGAATAGCTGTCTAAGCTAATGGCAGTTGGTTCAAGGGCGTGGTTAGATAAACTAAGCAGGATATTTGAGTCATTTGCTATGATTATATAAACCCTAGAAGGAAGACGCTCTCATTTTCTGATGGCATTGCTAAGCTAGTGTGATATAACCTGGAGCTATTGACAGCCACTTTCTGTCTCTTTGCAGAAAAAATGCCTCTGGAGTAGGACAGAATAAGACTGACACATAGATAAGAGAAAGCCCAGACAACTTTGTGTGAACCCTTAATCCCATTGTACCTGAAGTCCCCGATTAGCTCTTGATTTCTCAGTTATGTGAACTTTTTTCTTGGCTCAAACTAGTTCAATTTGGTTTGTGCACTTAAAACTAAAGAATCATGACTAATACACAAGTAAGCCCCCATCCCCCTACAAATGATATCTGAAAGAGCACCTCTAACATATGAAACAGATAAATGTAGGTCTACCCTGAATGAGGAAGAAGTAGAAGTTCTAAAATCCCACCATGTGGCTCTTCCGGGGTGTGATGGTTAATTTTATATGAAAATGTTACTAGGTTAAAAGATACCCAGATAGCTGATGAAATATTATTTCTGGGTGTGTCTACGAGGATGATTGATCCAGGATATCAAAGGGAAATTGGATAACCGCTCAATAATGGAGGTAAAGAAGCATATGTCTAGAATACAGGATATCCTATAGGGCATATCTTAATATTACCATACCCTTTAATTAAGGTCAATGAAAAAGTACAACTCAATTCAGGCAGGACTACAAATGGCCTAGACCCTTCAGGAATGATGGTTTGGGCCACCTTGCTAGGTAAAGAGCCAAGACTGGATGAGATGTTTACTGAAGGCAAAGGAAACACAGAATTGGTAGTAGAAGAAGGTAGTTATAAATACCAGCTACAACCACATGACCAGTTAGAAAAACAAGGACTATAATCATCATGAATATTTTTGTTATAAGTGAATTTGTGTGTATATATACACATATGAAGGAAATACCTTTGTTTTCTTCCCTTTACTGACTTATGTAAGTATGTATAACTATAACAATATCTAATACAGTTTAGTATTAGGTATTGTTAATTTTCTTCATAGTATTTAAGTTATGGGATATCAGGAGAAGAGTAAACATCACTCATGGACTTTATATCCTCTGGGAAGGGATTTGTTCATTTTTGTTTGTTTGCAGGATAGTTGCATCCTGCTAGGTGGAATTAGGATCTTGTTATTATCTTTAATTGGAGAATAAGTATGGTGTAAGGAGATACATATGAGTACCAGCTTGAAAGGGAGGGACTTGTGATTGTTAATTTTATCCATCAAGTTGACTGGGCCATATGATGCCTAGATATCTGATTAAGCATTATTTCTGGATGTGTGTGTTACCAGAAAATATTACTATTTGAACAGGTCAATTGAGTAAAGATGATCCCCCTCATTAATGTGAGTAGGCATTATCCAATCAAGGGCCAGGATAGAACAAAAAGGTGGAGGAAAGGCAAGTTCACTATCTTTTCTGGAACTGGGATATCCATATTTCTCCTGCCCTTGGACTTCAGAACTCCAGGTTCTTGGGCCTTCAGACTCCAACACCAGCAGCCCCTGTCCCCGCCCCAGGTTCTCACACTATTTCCTGGTTCTCCAGGTTGCAGACAACTTATCGTGGGACTTCTCAACCTCCATAGTTGCATGAGACAATTCCCGTAATAATCCTCTCATATATATGTAAGTATCTTATTGGTTTTGTTTCTCTTGAGAACCCTAATACACTAGGTCCTTTCTCAGCCCACCTGGAGCCTCTTTGCAGAACAACCCCAAAGTTGTAGGCAACATAGTTTAAAAACCACTTGTAGTGGATTCTTTGTGGCCTATGACACAACCTCTTGTTCCACCTGTTTTCAGCTGCAGCTGTGATGGAGAGTTGCTTAAAGTTCCCTAACTCAAGTACTCAACTGTGTCTCTCTGCTTTTCTGTCCTTAGGCTTTTTCTAAAGTCACTAGGCTTGCTTAGTCATAGCCTGAAAACTCGGGGAAGTTAAGGCTTGTGGGAACAACCCTCTACTGGAATGAGTGGTTAAGTGTTGTGGGCTTCCATCCTGCGAAGGCACATTGCTGATGTATGTGGTGTATGGTTCTAGTGGGTCCATAGTGGGATTGGGCCCTAGTTTCCCATAGTGATAACCAAGTCAATGTTGTATTTACTTTTCTCTTCTTTCCGGCCTCATCTTCCTGCTTTATTGCTCCCATTTCTTATGATTACTTCTAAAATAAACCACCTGTACCCAACCCTTTTTCTCAGACTCTGCTTTTGAGGAAATCCAAACTAAAATATCCATGTTAGAAAGTCTTATAGTTCTGAGTCTCAGCTCTGCAAGTTAGGTTATGATAGGCCAAATTGCTTCCTTTCTGTCGGCCTTAGAGGTGTCATTTGTAAAATGAGGAGGTTGAATTAGCTGTTTACTTGGTTCCTTCTAGCTCTGACTTTCATATAACACTATATATTGTTTCAGAAACTGAACACTTACAACATAAAACTAAAGTGATGAGGCTGGTCAATCTGAATAGTCAGGCCCTTGAAACTTCCCTGTTTTCCAGCCATCTTTTTCCGTAAGTGTCCAGATGATCTGCCTCATCCTCCACCTTGATTGGTGCTTATAGATACAGACACAGAAAAACACCAAAAATACCTAGCCCAAGCAAACTATACACAGCTATTTTGACAGGGAAGAAGCTCTCAAAAACCACTGACATTCAAAGCCTCATGTTTATGCAGGACAGAAAGATTGAGAGTGAAAACAAGTATAGGCTGAATATGATCAACTATCTGGATGACTAAATGCATCATAATAGCCTTACTACTTTAGAGCTGGAGCCAAAAATACTTACTGCAAAATGGCTTCCATTTCACATTGATTTTAAAAAATGAAATGTTACACCTGGGGATCCAGCTATAGATTTCAATCTACTTTTCCTTGTAATTTGAGACAAATTGAAATCTATGGTAATGAACATAATCAGGATGGGAAAGTCTATTATTTTCTTCTTTTAGTAACTACAAATGATCAATTTGAAATTTTATTGTTTTTTATTTTTATTTTTAACACAGTGGTGGCTTCCCATGGGGCCTTAACACAATGATTGCATTGATTCCTGTGGGGAAGAAGGACAGAGAGAAGCAGTGCTTGCTGTTTTAAATGGAAGCAGGTCTGGAAGGGACGATATTCTGCATACTACTTTCAGGTAAGAGAGGTACTCACTATGCTGACCAGTGGCTTCCTTTAGCAGAACTGGTCTTACATAAGAAGAGAGTAGGCAGCCACCAACAAATATGGTTTAAGGGGTTCAGGCAGGGCTCCTGTTTTTCAGTATGTTTTCTCTTTACTCTTTGATGTGTAAAATTTCTTTGAGGTCAGAACATTCCTCTGAAATTAAAAAAAAAAGAAAAAAACCTTTGTGAGGGTATAATAAATAGAAATGTGAGTTGGGAGTCAGGAAACAGAATTCTTTCTTCTGTTTTGTAAGTACATCATTGGCTCTGTGAACTCAGCTAAGTCCCTTAACCTTTCTGTGGCTTGGTCTCCACATCTGTAAAATGACTGAGTTCAGAAATGGTTTCTATCATCCTTTGCAGCTCAAAAATCTGGATATTGATGGAAATTCATGCTACTTCATAAATGACAGGTGTCATATTGTTTCTTAGAATTCATTGGATGGGAAGAGAGAAGTAGACAAAAAGGAAGATAAGTATCAAGGCTAGGAGAATCTGAAAGTGGCCTGGGGACACAGAAAGGATGGATATGCTTCTTTACAATTTTACCTCTCATGGGTATTACCACTGCATCTGCAGCATTGCATAAAATGACATGAAATACAGGAGGAGGCTTGCAGTAGTCTAATAGCAATAGTTTAATACTTTCATTGAAAGACAAACTTCAATTCTGATCCTGGTTCTGCCACTTATTAGTGACTACAGGAAATGACTTAATAGTTTTGAGCCTCAATTTATACATCTGTAGAATGGGGAAGGAAGGAAGGATTTATAAGGATTTATAAGCTGGTTTTTGCCCTCTGGATGACATTGTGTCTCTCTAGTACAGAAGATCATGAGCTCTGCTCTCTGCAGGGTATTAACTTGAGAGATAGAGGGAATCATCAGACATGCTAATACTTTGGCAATTTCACCAACAGTTAAGCTACATTAGTACTGCTCAGTGCTGCATCATTTCAAAGATAGCATGCAGTGCTAATATCTTTAGAATCAGCAACATTTTCCAAAAGTAGTGATGCATCATAGATCTTATCAATATCACTGAAAATGGACTCATATCTAGGTATATGAAAAGTTAAAACTTAATTATGGATAATTGCTGTGCAGTAAACATAGTCTGTGTTCATGTAGCAAACAGTTTCAAATAACTGAAACCATTATTTTGAAGAGAATAGTCTGAAGTGAAATCCACATTTATTATTAATGTTCCTGATGTTGTGAGAAAAGCTCAATATTTTCTTGTATTCTAATTGGTTTGTAAGTGTAAAGCTTCAACCATAGAGAAGAAAACATCTCAGAATATATCTTTAGTTGACTATGAAAATTCATCATTCCATAATGTATTTTTTACACCTTGGAGAGGACTTGATGATTAAAAACTCCTTTTATAATTATTGATATTTTAATTTAAAAGCTCTTTAGAGCCTTTAATACTTCTTTAGAAATCATGAATCCCAATTCTTCCAGTGATATGTTACCTTAACTGACTACCTCCAAACCAAGAGAAGTTGCATTTCATCTTAACTCTGAGGATGACAGATTTTGAAAACCTTAAAACTTATTGAGCAGTTTGGATCTAATATGTGGACCTCTTAAGTGGAAAATGCTGTGACTTTTCAGCTCCAGCTATTATAGAATCATCAGAATTTATTCCTCCTTTTATTTCTGCACAGTAGGAATAGTATTCAAATTTCCTGCAGCTCATTGCTGCAAGATGAGGCAGATTACATATACCTACTATAAAAAGATTGTGTGGGAAAATATGCAAGTTTCCAGTAATTTTCATTACCCAGTTTATCCATTCATAAATACCTTCCAGTGAAACAATGCAATATATACTTTGTAAGTATTACATATTTCCTTATCAGAATTGGAAAGGAGAACCATAAAATATAACTGGCCACCTCCTTCTTGGTCATTATAGTGCATTTACTGGTGATATTACCAAGAAACATACATTAAGCTCCCATCCAATAGATGTTTTTCTTTATGAGAAGAACAATGTATACATCTTCCCTTTCTTTGTAACCTCTAATGCCATGTACCTGTGTGAAGAGGGGAAATCTAGACTCATTCAGGAGCTCACTGATGAGCACAACAAGGACCCAACTTGCAGCATCCCTACAACATCATTTTATTGAGACAATTGTTATTTATCAGCAGAAGCAGCAGTGGGCTGTTTGTTTCATAAGATAACTCCCCAGCTCTTATTTAATTACCTTGGAGGACCTTATTCTCAGAAACAACACTATAATGAGTGTACCATCAGACACCAGATTTATTTCCTGAAACAGAGGGGATTTGAAATGTACAGTAAACAGGGAGTTCCTGTGAGCAGAGAATCCAAACAGTGGAGAGAGCTTATTAATGTAGGGCATGGTATTTGACCTCTTTTAATTGGTTAAAATTTCAAAATTGGCTACAGTTTCAAAAACAAGGCTGTGAGGAAGAAGAAACAGCATGGGTGGTGATGGAAGAAGTGACTGGATCTCTAGAAACAACTTGAACTCTTTCTGCTCTGCAGCTTGTTGAATCCTTTGAAGATTTTTCTGCATTATGGCTAGGTTGCTATGCTGATTATGAGACAGATCCTGGTTATGAGCACATCACAGGGTGACGGTCTTGGTACATGATTGCATTATTGTTTTCAAGTATTCACTGTCTATCATGAAGTTGTTATCAGGTAAGTCTTACCTAGATAGACATCCTTGCTTTGACAAAATAAGTTCTTAAGAGATTCCTTTGTTTTATTTTGGCTGATGTGAAATAATCAGAATGACAGAAAGAATGAGAAAGAAAAGAATCAGACAGGAAGAATGAGAATCACTGTATATGTGATATTCACAAATCTTGGCCTCTTTTTCCCGAAGGTAGCCAGATCTTTTGTGTTATTTGTGTCAAGGGCATTTATCAAATTTAAAGTAGAAGCTGCTTGAAAATAAATTTTCTAATTGCCTTTTGTGACTGTTATTGAGGAAGGGGAGGCAGAAGAGGGAGAGAGATGAGAAATTCCCTAAAGTAGAAGTGGGGCAGAGAATGACATGATAGGTGCCAAGTGTATCGGAGACCAGCACCATAAAGCTTGGCAGCATGCCAGGTAGCGGGCTCTGAAAAGAGAATGGTGGTGTGTCCAGACTGGGATCCCTAGGTAAGCTGGTCAAAGGTGACCCTTTTTTCTAGGCTCACTTCCCTAGGGTCAGCCCCCTGGCTTGGCCTGGTTTTTACACTGGAGTCTAAAGACATCTCCAGAGCATGATGAGGGAAGGGTGGAAATACCCCTAAGGGTTGAAATTCAACCTCCTATCAACTTGGCAGAACAGGGACTTGTATTAGATTTCCAGAGCTGCCAAAACAAAGTACCACAAACTAGGTGGTTTAAACAACAGAAATTTGTTCTTCCATAGTTCTGGAGGCCAGAAGATAAAGGTATCAATAGGGTTGCTTACTTCTGAAGGCTGTGGGGAAGAACTTGTTCCATGCTCTTCCCTAGTTTTTGGTGATTGGTTGTTAATCTTTGATAATTTTTGGCTTGTAAGCCCATCACCCTGATTTCAGTCCTTGGCTTAATCAACTATGTACATAGTGATGCCACTTGCTGAGATGGGGAAGATTGTGGGAGGGACAGATCTACACAGGAAAAACCAACAATCATATTTTGGCCAAGTTCAGACTGAAGTGCCTATAGATACATAGATAAGGATGTCAAGCAGTTAGCTGAACAGATAAGTTTCGGGCTGAATTAAGAGGTCAGGGCTAGAGAGTCCTTGTTGTACATATTATATTTAAAACAGAGGTCTAGATGAGGATGAATGTAGAGCTTGAAGAATGTAGGCACAGAAAAGAAGACTAAAGGAAAGCTTGGTATAGTCACACTTCAATGACTGAAACAGGAGAGAGAACTAGCGAAAGTGATTGAGAAGTAATGGTCAGTGAGATGGAAGGCAAATCGTGAGAAATCAAGAGAAGGGAATATTTTAAGAAGGAGGGAGTGGACAACAATGATAAATACTGCTGAGAGGTCAAAAGAGATGAAGAGAGAGATGATCATTTGAGTTGGAAATATGGAAGACACCCTGTTAAGACTGGTTTCAGTGGAAAGGGAAGGAGTAGTATGGTGGGAAAGAAGCCTGGTTTTAGAGGATTGAGGGAGAATAGAAGGAGAAGAAGTAGAGACAGCAGCTTAGAGAGCAGAGAAACATGGATATATAGAGCTAGATGGGATTATACTGCAGTGACAAAAGCCAACTAAAAGCTTCAAACAAAATTGGTTTGTTTCTTGATCACATTCCATGACAGTAGCTAGAGGTCAGCTATGCCCTGTACCATGTGTCTTATGTCTGGACACAAGCTGACAGAGTTCCCCCAGTCTGGGGCACATCCTTTTGATAGAAGAGAGAAGAAGCAAGAGACAGAACCATGCCATGCAATGTCTCAAATCTTCAGCTTGAATTTGCCATACTACACATTTACACACATTCCATTGACCAAATCAAGTTACAGGCCAAGCCCAATGTCAATGGGTAGAGAAGTACACTCCTTCTGTAAGGCACTTCACTGCCTATGGTAATGTGCAGAAATGAAGAAATAGTGAATACTTGAAGACAATAATGCAATCTATCCCCTCACCTCTGCAACCACCACATACACACACCTTTTTTTTTTTTTTTTTTTTTGGTGGGTGATATAGACCATGTTTGCGTGCTGTTGGAAATAATGCAGTAGATCGACTAATTGAAGAAAAAATCCTGTGAGGAGGTGAGGTTGCTTTCTTAGGGGTAAGAATACTATATTATTAACAGGAAGAAAGGTATAGAGAGAGTACAGAAACTGAAAGTTGGTATGCTTGCCATGTTTTTTATATGATGACTTCTTGATTCTAAATTTTGGTTCTGTTTTTGCTTCCGAATAATGTGTAAGATCAAGGTACTTGGGGAGTATGTTTTCTGAAATTTGAATGTTTAGACATCTTTTGTTGCCTGTTGCCTTCAACAAAACAATTTGATGGGTCTGGAATTATTTTTTTAATCTCCAAATGTCTAGCCATGTTGCTACATTGTCGTATAGTAGTATTTCGGTTATAGAGGTGTTTAATACCATGATCTCGTTATCTCTAGGACATGCCCCCCGCGGGTTATAGCAGCTCAATGCCTACTTATTGAATGAGTGCATGCATGAACTGCATGCATTACATTTTTTCAGACAACTCTTTAATGGCTCATTCTTTAATATTTTTAATTAGATCATCTTTTTTAGCTCTGGCAGAGTAAAATGCAATTCTCTTTGATGAATACTAAGTATGAAAGGAAAAAATAAGTGTTATAAGCATGTATTTTGAGAATGAAGTCCTGTAAAATGTAGATAGATCAGGTACAATTAAAAACTAACATGTAGGTTGTAGTCTCCTTTCTTGCCTGAGAGAGTATGAAGAAAATCATGTGTCTATTAAGGTGGTAAAGCAGCAAGGCTTTCAGGGTGAAAACTGGATCTTCCTTACAGTCTGTATATTAAGATCATCAATCTTAGTAATAACTTCTACTAGATGAACAAATATAAGAGATTTCACCTACCTAGAGTTAAGAAATGAACTCACTTTCTTCTCATAAAATATCCTTTCCTTCATAGCAATGGTAAAACGTGGTAACTCAAGTAATTATCATTGAAGAATGAGAACACCTACTTAAAGCATCCTTGCATAGATGGCTTCCTTGCCCTCTTCACTGAGCAAAGCCGTTGGGATTGGAGAGATGGGTGTGAATGCTCAAGTGTGTGGCGCTTCAATATGCCATGCATTTTTCAGTAAGTTTTGAGCTATTGAGTTGCTACTTGTCTTCTTTGAAAACCATGATTCTTAATTATAAGAAACCCATTTTGACAAAGATTGAGAGCGGCAGAGACTTAAGTGGAAAGTTAACTGTCAGAATATCATCTGCCCCGGCCCTCCCGCCCCCATTTTTCTGTGTTCTGGAGAGTATTTGGGAACAAAGTTCCAATTTCATAGCTATTGCTCTTTAGTATATTAATTGGCAGTGATAGGAGGGGGAAGTTCATGACATTTCTGCCCAATAACTTTTAAATTATTCCTATAACAAAAAAATCACTTGGTTCATTTTTGAAATTTAGGTGTTGTCTAACCAATAGGAAGCTCAGGGACCTCTGGGAGACAGCAAGCCTTCTTCTGTAGTTTGGCCGTAGAGAGACCCAGGTTTGAAAAATGATTCTGTCACCTACTACTTGACTGAAATTGGGAACGATTTTTGTTTTCTTTTTGGAGGCTGGTTTTACTCATGTATAAATATGAATACTAGTGTTTGTCTTATTAACTCATCTATTTACTCTTTTAATTATCACTGAGTAGTTACCATATACTCATCTCTGGTTTGTGGATACTAAAAATGCAAATAACAATAGCTAACATTTGATGAGTATTAACAAAATATAAGGCACTCTGAATACATCTCTTTTATTGTTCCCATCAGATTTGTGAGAAAAATGGATTACCATTATGTTCATTTTACAGATAAGAAAGCTGCACTTAGAGTTCAAGTACCTTGTCCAAGTTACATAAATTAGGAAGCATGGAGCTGAAATTCAAACCAAGACAGTCTTCAGTTGAGAGTTTATTTTCTTAACCACTGTGTTATACTGCAAAGATGTAATGATACACTCTCTGCTTGCTAGTATGCACACAGACAAGAAAGTAAGCAATTATAAGAAATGGATGTGCGAAGTATCCAGGCATTGTAGAGGAAAAAGCATTTACTTCCTTAGAATCAACTTTATTTTGAGATCCAAGATCCTGATGAATCTACAGAAGTCTTATCTGATGTGTTGGATTTTGTGCTGATATCAAAGCCGTTGGCATCAGAAACACGCATACACACTATAATTTTGGAAATGTCAATATTTAACATCAGTCACTCTCTATAAAAATTCATGATGTTATAGTGATAGAGTACCAGAAATCTTACCAAATTTCTGCTACTAGGAAATACTTAGCACAGGCCGCCATTTACATTAAGAAGATGATTAGACTATTTTAAAGATTCTGATTTTGTTAATGACTGATGCTATTAAGAATACAATTCACAGAAAATATGCTAAAAATATTTTCGTTAATCAAGTGCATATTTTAATAAAAACCAAAACATAATTTTTATAAGCACATTATAGGAGGATGTGATGTGTGAACTGTACTATAAAGGCACCGATAAATCAGAATGAAACAAATGAAAATAATTAAGTTTTAATGACTTGAAGTTTGGGTCAGAAAAAAAGTGAAATTAGAACGTTTTGAATTAGTAGCAGACCGCGAGCTTGAAGACCTCGATAACAATCCACCCTTTGTATGTACGGTGTGCTATTAACTTGAAAGCAAAAATGGCCTCTGTAAAACATTGCCTTTTGTTAATTAGACAACTTTGAGCCTTTGAACATGAATCATTAACTACTGATATTGCCCTAAGGCCAAATATTTGTGATCTCCTGGGGCTGTGAGAGAGAAAGAAGAAAAAACGATGAGGAAAGGAAAGTGCTTATTTCTCAGTTTTAGATTATCCAATTATTTCAAGTAGAGAAATATCATTAATAAGGTCACTTAAAATAGAGTAAGTGGGAAAATAGGAAGACAGCATCCCTGTTTCAGGCATGGAATTTTATGACAATTACAAAAGCCTAGCAATCTATCATTTTAATGGTGGCAGGAGAATAGTGGGTTGCAAGCTCCTCTGTGTGAGGAAGATGTGACATGTACCAGTAACACCTCTATTACTACAAAGTAGGGGACCCAGCTTTCAAGCAAAGCCTAGCTACTATTATTAAGGACTTCTGTGATGTTCTTGGCCATGTGAGACTGTAGATTGAAAGGGAAATTTCATTATATCTTTAAACATTTAAATACTTGGCTTCATAGTTCACTGATCTTGAGCAGCCTGACTCTCATTTTGATTCAGGTTTCCTTTGTTCCTTGGTTATTTATTGGTGGTGCCTTTCTCATTTATTGTGTCACATTGAGAGGTGCTCCCTCCCTAAATGTAGAATTACTCTGGTGTGCTGATTTTGCCAGTGATGTGACAGATTTCCTGGGATCATTTGTAGGATTATCTCTTTGAAGCTCTGGTGTCAGGATCCACTGCACACGTGGTGAGGAGAGTATTCTTTATCTGCAAAACTACAGATTACTAGGAAGAGCCTGCTTTACTCTGCTCTTACAGCTCTTTTGTGGCCTCTGTTCCTAGGAAGCAAAAGAAGTAGAGGTGATAGGTAAGGACCAAAGTGTTCTCCACTCTGTTC
This sequence comes from Papio anubis, assembly GCF_008728515.1. Taxonomy (NCBI): domain Eukaryota; kingdom Metazoa; phylum Chordata; class Mammalia; order Primates; family Cercopithecidae; genus Papio; species Papio anubis. The sequence goes on from NC_044977.1 coordinate 60,993,683, forward strand.
ACATCAAGAGACTTCAGCACCCAGAGACTATGAGCAGCGGCTGAGGAGAAATGGAGTGAAGAGGTAGTGTCAAGGAGAAAATGGCTCTGAAATACTTCACAATATAGAAAGTGCTGTATTTAAGGATTGTAGGTATTAGTATTATTTTTATTTCTTGCTTTGACAATTTAAATTTCCTGTGCTCCCTCTGAAATGAAGCAAGGGACCAGGCTGTATTTTTCCTTCTAACACTTTTCTCTTCCCTGCCACTTTCTTTCCTCTTTGGTACTTTTCATGCTATGCCCCTTACCCCTCCTCTAATAATGAGGTTCAGTAAGCGGCGAATAGAAGGTCTGGGCAGATCCACTGCGTGTCTCTGTTCCATGACCCCTGCCCCTTCAAACCATGAGAAAACTAATGGTGATCTTGTCGACTATTCCTATGTTCAGAACCTTCTACATGAGTCACAGCTAGTTTCTACTCCGGCATCCCAGCCCTCTAAGTGCCTCTCCCAATGTCCTCTCCCTCATATCTAGCTTTTTCTGTGGCCTATTCTTTGTCTCCATTGGCAGGTACTTTCTTTTTTTTCTTTTTGGTCTCTTTATGTGCTCAATTTTAATAAAAATCATGGCCCTTTTGCACTGTTAGAGGCATTTTGTCATAATCTTCAGGCAATAAAAGAGAGAAACATTTCAAATGAAAGCAACAGGGACTGTGCCCAGATCATCTTTGTTGGATACATGCCAGTTTGCACAGCTAATGGTCTTCTTTGTGCATGGGTGGTTATTAGATGTTTAATGACCATTGCTCTGTTAGAACTCTAGATGGTCTTAGCTCTGGGTGAACAGTTTAAAATCTGGCTGCGTTAGCAAATACCTCATTGTAAGAAGACATATTTCTTCCTATTTCTAAGTGAGGACACAAGGAAGATTTAGCTTTTTATTTTTGTGGGGGATGAGATTCGGTGGGACAGTGGATCTGTTCCATCAATAATTCTTATTGAAAGACTGCTAGGTAAGGATATCATAAGCACCTGGGTATTTAGAATGAAGGGTGATATAAATAGAAATAAATCTTGTTTATAATTTTATTTATGGAGGAAACACATAATTTCTTGATCAGAGATTTTGGGATTCTGTTTCCTTCTGTTTCCCTGGACCTAGGAAAGGACTTGGTCCATAATGGATACTCAATAAGTGTCCTAGCCAACTACATAGTGAATGAATGAATGTAAAATGTAAACACAGGAAGAGAAATACATGGCAAGCAGAAGGTAAGTACTCAGACACTGCTAATGAAACCATCAGTCAAGGAAAGCCAGCAGTTCAGTGGCAGTATCTCTGGTAGAAAAGGTGAATATACATGGAAAGCAAGTAGTTTTCTTTTTGTGACCTCTCTGTGCCTCCGTTTCTTCATCTGTAAAAATAAACAGTCTGAATTAGATCAATATTTTTAAAACTTTAGCTTTGTGCACGATAATCACCTTGTTGAAGAGTAAGTTTGGGAATCTACTCCCAGATAATCTGATCTGGTGGTTCTGGGGTAGAGGTTAGGAGTCTACGTTTTTCAAAAGCCATGTTCAGTTACCTCCATGGATTGATGGCCAGTCTTTGAGTTGGCTGACCTTGGGTCAAGCGTACAGAGTTCTGGCTGGAGTGAAGCTATTCAAGTATACAGAAGATGGCCTTCACAACTCAAAGAACTGCTTTTCTCAAAACAGGCTGTGAGTGTAGCAAGCACTATGACTGACCTACCCACTTCAGTATTAACCAACTTGGCTCTCACATGCTCACGTGGTAGAAATGGCCTTGCTCAAAGCACCAAGATTCTTCTGATGGAGCTGAAGTCACAATGGGTTTGGCTGCTTCCTGTTCTGGTGAGGCACTTCTGCCTTCCAAATGCCATGCTTTATGCTAACAAAACTGACAAGACTCTGTGTCAGCCTTTGCTGATGTTATTGCTGAAAAACTGGTACCTGTTTTTACTTCACCTTGTACCTTCCTAAGTTCTTTTCAGTTGAGTTGATGGACTGTGGCACTCCTGACTTGAGCTCAAGTACATATGCCTTAAGTAAAATGGCATTTATTTTCCTTATCTTTCACTTTTTATGTAATTTTTACAGGAATACACTTTGTAGTTTTATAGCTAGGAAAAAAGTGAATGAGCCCAGGTAGTCTTGTTAAATACCTCTCTTCTCTGGGTGTAATGGAATTTTTTAAAAAAATTCTGATAAATCTCTCCAATCAGCTTGACATTCCTCCCATCTCTTCTTTAGGTGACTCTTATTTCCTGGTTGGTGAAGAATATCTATGGCATTCCATAAGTGCTTCTGTCTTAACAGGGTCTTGTGAAACATTTATTATTGTTCATTGGCTCCAGTTGCAAATATTGTAGTAAGAGTTCATTTCCATGATATGTTTTGGGAACTGGGGTGATGCTGACAAAAGAGCACAGTGCCTGGCACATAGTAGATACCCATAAATGCTGTTGGATGAACAGATTAATGCCTAAGTTGGGGATGTCAAGTCCTGACTCTGCTATTTATGAGTTCTGCCTTCTGAGGCAACTCATTCAGCCTTTTTGAACTTCAGTTTCCTAATCCATAAATGAGTTCAGATTAGGTGGCCTCTTTCTGCTAAAAAAAAAAAAAAAAAAAAGTTGCAATTCTGATATGACTCTAAGCATAAAAGGTACCCTGGATAGTTGTGATTGTATATTGAATATTTGCCTTACCTCTCAGGATGCTTTCTGCTGCATATTCAAAGTAATAGAATCCTAGACTGAAATGGCCTAAAGGACATTTATTCTCTTACATAACAGGAAGATGAGAGGTAGTGCAGGCTTTATATTTCAGTGATTCAGCAGCTCAGCAATGTCACAGGAACCCAGGAGCTTTTGTATCTCTGCTCTGTGATCTTCTGCATCAGCTTCATCTTTTTGCTGGTTCTCCTGGAGACTTTATGTAAATTGAAGTGTCATGCTTTTCACATCCAATGTGAGAGAGAAGAAAAATCTCCTAGCCAACTACATAATATAGTTCCTTTTCTTCAGTCTGTTTGGGCCAAACAAAGACCTGTGCTCCTCGCTGGACCAACTGAGCCCCCACAGGATTAAATAGGGTGATTAAATTTGACTGATCATGTGGGATGGAATAGACATGAGTCTACTCATACAATGTCTACTTAGGTTTCTTAATCATTTCTGCAATTGCTCTTCAGGTGCCAGTCATATATCTTCTGTCCATTATTAACTATTATATATCTGGTCTTGCAGTGGTGAATAGAAGGCAAAATCTACTTTGATGCCTTTATGTATGTACTAGTAGGTATTAGGCTTGCTATTGTAACTATGACAGACCAAGAACCCAGTTTCAACTTGGTTACTATATTGAAGACACCTTTGATATATTTCAAGTTATTCCTTCTTTTCTCAGTATTTTTTAATTGACAAAAATTTTATATCATGTACAACATCAATCCTTTTTGGCATCTGTATTTGTCAGGGTTCTCTTAGAGGGACAGAAGTAATAGGATATATATAAAGGGGAGTTTATTAAGTATTAACTTATACAATCACAGTGTCCCATAACAGGCTGTCTGCAAGTTGAGGAGCAAGGAGAGTCAGTCTGAGGCCCAAAACTGAAGAACTTGGAGGCCAATGTTCAAAGGCAGGAAGCATCAAGCATGGGAGAAAGATATAGGCTGGGAGGCTAGGCCCATCATTGTTTCACGCTTTTCTGCCTGCTTTATATTCGTTGGTGGCTGATTAGATGGTGCCCACCTGATTAAGGGTGAGTTTGCCTTCTCCAGCCCACTGACTCAAATGTTAATCTCCTTTGGCAACACCCTCACAGACAAACCCAGGATCAACATTGCATCCTTCAATCCAATCAATTTGACACTCAGTATTAACCATCAGAGCATTATATAGAAAATCCAGATTAAGTAAATAGCACATTTTTTGCTCTCCAGGAATTCAGAGTTTCATAGAAGAAGCAAGAAAGAAATACTCAAAAAGTTAAATTAGAATACAAGGAGAGTACATGTGAAGTGCCAAAGGACCCATAACAATATATAACCAACTACTAGACACCTACTGTGTACGAGGCGTTGTTTAGGTGTGTTGTATATGTGGCTATATTTAATTCTTGCAACAAACCTACTAAGTAGATGGTGATATCTCCATTTGATGGAGGAGAAAACTTAGGCTCACAGAGATTAAGTACAAGACCCAGATAACACAGAGCTGGGATTTGAACCCAGAGCTCTGTTTCCAAAGCCTGTGTTAATTTTACTACATCATGCTTTGAACAATATGTAAAAGTAAGACCAGAAACTTCCAACCAATTAAGTATTTTTTATCAACTTATTTTGGGGTGTTGGGCTAAAGGGGATGCAATTAAGAGGAGTTAAGGTCACAGAACAGAAAAGGGTGATTGTCACAGATTGAGTTCTCAAGAAGCAGATGCTAAAATGGAGTTTGAGATGCAAGACATTTATTGGGTTTCAACACATGCAAAGGGGAACAGCAAGCAAAATTGGACAGAGAAAGAAGTTAAACTGTGATGCAGGCCCAAGAAACTCATGGCCAGGTTGGCAGGGAGTGCTGCAGTGAGCATTGCCCTGCATAGTGTCCTGCTACAGGCTGAATGGCAAGACCTGTCTAGCCCCACTTTGCCCAACCACTGGATAAAGCTATCCTGGGAAGGGCATGACCTCTGTGAGCCAGCTCTCTGCAGCTAAGGTGGTCCTGCAGAGGTTGACAGCTGGAGGCTGCCTGCTGGCAATACTCCCTGCAGCAGGGAAGCAAGGCCTTCCTTGAAGGGGATCTGGACCATGCCTTTCTATGTCTGCCACAGTGATGCCAAGGGCAAATTCTGCCTGTATCCCAGTTCTACCCATATCCTAGTTTGTGTCCAGTGGGTGTTACTGAAAGTGGTGAGTGGGGACCTATTTGAGTGAAATGGATAGGGGCCTGGGAGTGATGAGCCCACAGATGTCATTTCCATGCTTGCCAAAATGCTTAGGGAAGGACATCTTTCAGTCTGGCCTCATTTCTTTCAAACTAGGGTCTCATTTACTTTCTCAGAAGCAATTTTGAAAATGGGCCATGGTGTATCAAAAGACAGGAGTCATGCTTTTTATCATAGCAGTGAGGTTGGGCCAAACCAGGTCACCAGAATTTATTGTTTTTTCAAAGCTGATGGATTTCTAGGATTGGGCTCTGCTGTGGTAATCACCAGATCACAGAAAGCTTCTTGAGGTCAAAAGTTTACTCCCATCATTCAGGGATCCTGGCTGACTCACTGACTCATCTGCTGAGGCCTAGGTTACTAAAGTGACCTGGAGATCTTTTCTTTCCCACACTGCTTGTTTGAGTTTGCATGTAATAATTAAGAGATATTACAAAATCTAAACCACACTAATGAGCCCATGAAACAAGGCTGGAGGAGAAGTGTAGATTCTCCTTTCTCACTCAGATATCACACATAACATTCCACCTTGCCTTGCAACGGTCAGACAGGTCTGGAGTAGTCTTTCCTGGCTCTGTGAGATGCTAGGATAACTGAGTGCCCAGCATACCCAGTGCAGGTTAGTGGGGATATTTGCAAGCAGGCAGTGTGCATCTATGAAAGAATCCTCCAAAAGAAGCGTTGGAGTTGCTAATGGAAGCTGTTTTTCCTTCTCTCCTTTCCTGTCCAGAATGTGCTGCCCATCTCCTTCTTAGGCTCTGTATTAGTCCATTTTCATGCTGTTGATCAAGACATACCCAAGACTGGGAAGAAAAAGAAGTTTAATTGGGCTTACAGTTCCACATGGCTGGGGAGGCCTCAGAATCATGGCGGGAGGCAAAAGGCACTTTTTACATGGTGGCAGCTGGAGAAAATGAGAAAGAAACAAAAGCAGAAACCCCTGATAAACCCATTGGATCTCATGAGACTTACTCACTATCAGGAGAATAGCATGGGAAAGACCAGCCCCCCATGATTCAATTACCTCTCCCTCAGTCCCTCCCACAACACGTGGGAATTCTGGGACATACAATACAAGTTGAGATTTGGGCCACAGCCAAATGATGTCAGGCCCCATCAGGTTCCTAGGCTTGCTAGGCGGATGTGAAAGGCCTTGATACACTGAAGCTGAGCTCTCAAGCATCAAGCCACACACAACCTCAGCCAGGAGAACAAGGGAGCTACCTTTTGGCAGGGTTCCACATGGGCTCTATTGGAGAGACAATTAGTGGTACTGTCATTAGGTACCTCTTAATGGCTTTCTTAAATGTGCTGACTTAAATTTATTTAGTTCTAGAGGTTCTCTGAGCATCATAACTATATTTCAAATTGTGATTTCTATAAATTAGAAATGCCACTTTTCTTCAGCCCAAGAATTTCAATGAACCAATTATTCAAAACCAAATTTAATCAAGTGCATTTTTTTTTCCTTTGCAAGCCTATGTTCCCTGGGCCTGCAAAGAAACACAATGTTGCCATCGGATTGGCTGAACAGAGCTGATAGATGGGGCTGTCAGAATTTATTGCTAATTTGGCTGTTAAGCCTTGCAAGGACTTGACACAGAACTGGTGCCTTACATAATAATATTTAGTGTCTGGCCTTGGGTTTAAACTTCAGTTTTCCCAAGTGTTGGTAAACACATGGCTTTGCTGTGCTTTTGCAAATACCCTCGACTTGGTTGATTTCCTTTGACAGAAGACAATGTACAGTTGTGGCAATTGTTTTAGTGCATTCTCTCTTTGTTCTCATTGTGCCCCATGTGCTATAACTTGTGCGTGCCTGTGTGTGTGTGTGTGCACTCATGCACACAGGTGTTTCAAGTACCTCTGACTGTGGCATCCACAACCTATTTTATTGGATAAGGGTATAAATTCTGGCCAAGGAAAAAGGACTGCAGAAGGTTACCAGAGTAAGAGAGTATGGGAAATATTATAAATTCTTTTGTCATATTTAGAGACAAAAAATGTACTAAGAGCACAAAATAAGCCCAAGATTCCCTAGGCTGAATCCTGGCATCACTATTTACTAGTTGTATTACGTTGGTGAGTGACTTGTTGTGGGAATATGATCCATGTAAAGTGGTTACTCATTGCCTGGTTAGAAACTGCCCACTTTATGCTGGCTATTGTTACCATCAATACAAGGTTAGAATGTGCTACTGAATGATTGCTTCACAGAATTCATGGACAAAGATAACCCCATATAACAGAGACAAGGCTTATAGACCAATAAATGATGATCTTCCCACCTTGCACAAGCGTTCATTGAGTTTGACATATGTATAACCTTGTAATGGGATCTCTGCCTCTCCAAACACTAAATAATAATAAAGGAACAAGGTCTTGTTCTTGAGGATTCCAAAATCAAGATATGTTAGACTACAAGATATCTGAGATATTTTTCAGCATAAAGGTATATGATTTACAGTCTCTTTACCCACAAATTTGGTGATTGTTATCTTCTAATACTCCCAGGGAACTCTGGGATGAATTTAATAGTGTAGCATTCGGTTACAGCTTTCAGGTCTATATATGGAAGATTTTGGAAATACAACCAGAGCGCATTCCTCATCTTCACCTCATGCCTTCAGGACCTATTCTGGCCCAGTGTCTAGTGTCTAGGAACTGAACTGAAGGGGAGGATTTCCCCACGTATTATGGCTGGCTCCAATTTGTGTTCTAGGATGGGTCTCTATCATGGATAATAATTCTAATAGTTAACATTTATTCAGCATTTACTATGTGCCAAGCATTTTGATGATTATGTGCATGTCATATTTAATTGTTACACTCACCTTGTGATCTAGGCATGATTAGGATCTTTATTTTACCTGGGACAAAGTTGAAGCTAAGCGGGATAAAATAAGTGGCAGAGTTGGAACCTCACCCCAGATTGCCAGGCCCCAAAGCTCTTCCTGGTACAAGCATGGTGGCATGGACAGTTCTTTCCTGGCTCTTTTTCACCTTTCTCATCTATAAAGTGAGGGTGCTAGGCTCTGTCTCTAAGACTCTTCCAGTTATAACATTCTATGACTTTAGATGTGTTGAATGCTTTATATCAAATAAAATTTTTGTAGAATCCACAGTCATATACATCATCTCCCTAACTCTTTCTTCTCTTCTTTGGCTTGCTTTCAAATGACCTGAGAGTGGATTGCAGAGTAGTATACAAGCATTTTATTTTCTTCTTTTTACGTGTGAACTCACCCCAGTGGATCATTATACACTTTGGGCTTTGCTGGTTTCTGTGTCTGATTCTGGTCCTGACGGGGACCCTTTCTTGCCTACATCGATGTCTGAGAGCAGCTCTCTGGGGACATTTGGCAAGTCATGGCTTAAACAAGGTAATAGTTGTGTTCCGTAGAATGTTTTCAGCCAAGTTAGCACTGAGGCTTGAGGAAAATAGGTGATAGTTGGCCCTCTATTAAACAGAAGCATTTGAAAATATGTGAGTTCTTTGGAATGCCTGATAGTAAATATGTGGTATAATTTTTTTCAGGTTTAGCCTATCACCCCTTCAGGTTTGATTATTAATGAGGAGGCTATGAACTTTGGAGAGTGATAAAGCACTCCCTGCTCTCTGATAAATGACATGTGAAATCAAATGACATGTAAAGACACAGCAAAGAGAAAAGGAAGGTGAACTAGAAAAATTTCAAATCCTGTTCAAGGAAATGTTTAGGATAAGCCTTTTTAGGCCAGGTGTGGTGGCTCATGCCTGTAATCCTAGCACTTTGGAAGGCCAAGGCAGGTAGATCACTCGAGATCAGGAGTTCAAGACCAGCCTGGCCAACATGGCAAAACCCTGTCTCTGCTAAAAATACAAAAATTGGCTGGGCATGGTGGTACATGCCTTTAATCCCAGCTACTCGGGAGGCTGAGGCATGAGAATCACTTGAACCAGGGAGGCAGAGCTTGCAGTGAGCTGAGATTGCACCACTGCACTCAAGCCTAGGCAACAGCATGAGACTGTCGAAAGAAAGAAAGAAAAGAAAGGAAAATAAAAGCCTTATTAATTTCTCAGAGATTTTACTCCCTTCCTTAGAACAATGCATAATATAAATGTAAACTTATTCAATACCTGATGACTATGATATTTATAACAAAAACAGCATTACAGAAGGCTTTTGATTTCAACTCAACAATTAATAGCTAAGAATGGGATGATAAGCAAGTATCCATCTTTTATTCTTATATTTTGTCATCACCCATCAGTGTCTAGAATCAGAATTATTCATGTAGGATTGTGTCTGAACTTTGGAAAGATTTTTGTTACTTTTACTTCAGTTTCTTTCTTTGTGAGATAAATTAGAAATTGCTAAAACCCAAAGACCTTAACATTTGAAGGCCAACATAAATTTTTAGGAGCTTCCTCTAAAGGCTGGATATCTTGGTTTCTTAGCTACCTGACCCTCCAAAGACTGAGAAACTAGTTTTTGGAGCCTTCTGATGTCTAAAGCACACATGCACACACACAAAGTTTATATATAGGGAGTATAAAAATGAGGACCAAGGGATGGAAGAAGCAGCAAAACTATGATCATTGGATTTTATATAGTTGCTAAATATAAGTTTAGCTAAGAGCTTCCTGGTTGCCAAGACAAAAATGGCAACACTAAAAATTATGAGATTCCCCAGTTTCCTTCTGGTGGCAAGAAAGAAAAATATTTATTTTACTTCCGGTGATATTTTATTGTTGGAATATTCCAGAAGGCAAGAAAACAGTAGAAACCCTGTCAGTAACTGTAGAGGCATGCCTCGTTCGTAGCTCAAATATATACAGTGGTTTTATAACCCAAGAATAACCCTTAAGTGAGCTGCCTTCATGGTTCAGATTTTTTCTCTCTCAGTTTACTTCTACTCCCTTACTGAGTTGATTGACAATTCTCTATGTATATCTTACATTCCTCTTCCCCAAGAGAGGAGAACTGGTTGGAATTGTTGGTCACTATTCAATATGGAGCATTCCTGTTGGGCACACTTCTCAAGTTAAGTAACCCTAGAAGTTATTTCCCAGCATATAGAACACCAGTTCAGCCATGTATGGCTAATTCAACCTGGTCCAGTGGAAAGAGCATGCCAAACCTCTGAGTAAACATCGTGTTGTAATAGTTTCCTCAAAAGAGAGGAGTGTAACATGTAAGAACTTTAGGTTTTGTGACCATTTGATACACTTTCCTTGCCAGAAAGGAAGAAGCCAGTGTTGACTCTATCCCTTATTCCCCACCTTTGAGCAGACACACCATTCCTGGGAAATGGTAATGGCAGGGTGTGCAATTGTTCCATTTTACCCAACTTATTCAGGGCACCAGATGAGTGAGTATTCACTCTTTTCTAGTCCTAGGCTACTGGGATTTCTTTTCAAGTAGCAATGCTAACAAGTGAAATAGATGGAAGGATCTGAGTTACAATGACCTTATTTTTTGCCTAAAATGACTTAGCAGCATCAGTGAGAGAAACAACAGGTCTACAGAATCTAGAAATCCACTTAATAGTGTAATATCAAGTTAACTTTTTTGTATATAACAAATTCTTCTCCTTCCTGACTTTTTAAATCTCCCCAAATCCTCCCTAGACTTTTTCTCAAGATGGAGACACTAGATCACTGTGGCACCAGTTCTAATTACTGTTTGTTTTATTCACATGTGGTTTTTCTTATTTTAATGCCAGGACAAGCAGGAATGAAGTATGCAGAGGGAAGCATTTAGCAAACACCACATTTTCATTTATTCAGCTTCATACTGTGTTCTTAGTCAAAAGAATGGAAACCATCCCAAAGTTACTTTGATTTCTCCCACTGTATTATTTCCCTATTTAACCACAATTCCTGACCTGAATTTTTTTATCTGAATTTATTTACTCTTTTTATTTCTACTACCCAACTTTGATATTCCCTCTTTGTATACAGTTATTTCCCCTTCTATTTATAATACTGCCCATTTGATATGTAACACTTTTACAAAAGAAACAAAACTTTTCCTGGAATTGACTTCAAAAATAAGGTTCCAATATGGACTCTTAACTGGGGATTTAGTAGTATAAATGAGGAACAACTAATGATGAGTTTTATAGCAAAACGAACACAGTTTAAGTTTGATCAGCACCCAATATTCCTGGGCAGGGAGTTGAGGAGTCATGTGTTAGACTCCCATGAGTGGAAGTATGAGAATTCCACTTTTTGCTTTTCTTTGTCTTGCATTTCCTGCCTGTGATAAATGTGTCCCAATATTTGTCCTTTGGATGTTGTTGTTGAGAATCATTTCTCATGATGGGAAATGTCAAGTCAAATAGTGTGACAGAACTTGTTGAATGATTGAGTCAACTCAACCATCAGTGGTATTGTCAACCATGGCTGTTGAATTAATGAGAACAATTAAAACTCATTTTTCAGAGGTCAAGAGAGGCTCACTTTTGTGACTTCATGTCAGATGATTGATGACTTTTTTTTTGAGATGGAGTCTCACTCTATCACCCAGGCTGGAATGCAGTGGCATGATCTTGGTTCAGTGTAACCTCTGCCACTCAGATTCAAGCAATTCTCCTGCCTCAGCCTCCCAAGTAGGTGGGATTACAGGCATCAGCCACTGTGCCCGGCTAATTTTTGTAGTTTTTAGGAGAGATGGGGTTTCGCCGTCTTGGCCAGGCCAGTCTTGAACTCCTGACCTTGTGATCCACCTGCCTTGGCCTCCCAAAGTGCTGGGATTACAGGCATGAGCCACTGTAATGAGCCACCCAGTCTGATGACCATTTTTCCACCCTTTATTTTGACATTTTTGATATTGAAAACCACCTGCAACAGAACACCATTTAAGATCAATGACTAGTGTCAGAATGAAAGAGACACTGTTCAGATTTGAGAGGCAGAATCTTAGAAGAAACTGGGTGTTAGACGATTTCTGTTAGAATTCTAGCTGTGTGATTAGCTGTGTAACCTTGGAAATATCATCAAACCTCTAAAAACCTACCTTCTATTTTTTTTTAACTTGTAAAAGCTAGGTAATAGTCTTGCTTTATTTTAATAATCAAATAACATGATAAATGTGAAAGTTTGCAATCTGTAAGTCACACTGCAGATCTATTATATATTATAATTTTATTATTTTTTTACTTAAAATCTGTTCTGAAAACATTTATCAAACGTTCCTTAAATTAACTTAGTGAGTGCTATATTGGGTCTTCCTTTGGCAGGGCTGTGTATTAGTCCCTTTTCACACTGCTATAAAGACATACCTGAGAATGGGTAATTTATAAAGGAAGGAGGTTTAATTGACTCACAGTTCTGCATGGCTGGGGAGGCCTCGGGAAACTTACAATCATGGTGCAAGGCGAGAGAGAAGCAAAGGCATGTTTTACACGGCAGCAGGTGAGAGAGAGAGAGGGTGTGTGTGTGAAGCAAAGGAGGAAGACCCCTTATAAAACCACCATATCTCATGAGAACTCACTCATTATCATGAGAACACCATGAAGGAAACCACCCCCATGATGCTGTCAGCCTTAAACTAGGTCCCTCCCTAGACACATTGGGGATTATGGAGATTACATTTTACAGTGAGATTCAGGTGGGGGCACAGCCAAACCACATCAGGCTGTTAAGGGCTATTTCACAGGAGATGTGATAGTTTCAAACAAAAGGCAAGAAAACTTTTCTTTGAACAAAAAGCTTAATTGTATGCCAGGAAGATTGACTAGAATGCTGAATAAATGTACATCTACTTAAGTAATATGGCTGTATTAGTTTTCTCTTGCTACATAACAAATTACCCCCAAATTTAGCAGCTTAAATGATACATATTTAGTATCTCACAGTTTCTCTGAGTCTGGAATTCTGCTTAGTTAGATGTTTCTGGTTCAGTGTCTCTCATGAAGTTATAGTCAGAATATCAGCTTGGGTTACAGTCATCAAAAGACTTGAGTGTGGCTGTTAATAGGAGGCCTCAGTTCCTCGCTAGCTATTATCCAGAGGGCTCAGTTTTTTACCATATGGGCCTCACCATAGGGTTGCTTGAATGTCTTCACGAAATGGCAGCTGGCTTCTGCCAGAGTGAGTGATCCAAGAGAGAAGGAGGAAGCCACAGTGCATTTTATGACCCAGGCTCTGAAATCACACACTACCACTTCTACTAGGGTTGCCAGATATGACACAAAATACCCAGTTAAATTTGAATTTCAGATAATAAATAATTATTTTTAGTATAAGTATGTCCCATGCCTGGCTCACCTGCAGTATTGTTGATTCCTAACCACATCTTTTCTCTCTTTGTAGCTATCAGTGGTGCTAAAATCTGAGTTCAAAATGCAAAGAATTTCATATATTTAAAATTAAATAAAATGCAGAGAAACTTAGAGGCAGAGAAAACGCCATGTCAACCACAAGTGTAATTAATATTTTCCAAGTAATTATAATTCTTGAAGGACTGTGGTATTATCAGATACTCTCCATCCTGAGCCCTGAATTCTATGTATAGTGTAACTGCACCCCATCAGGGGAAAATACAGGGTGCCTCTAAGTTCAGAAGCACAGGAGAATGAATACAATGTTGTTCATGACCACTTCTCTCTCTCTCTCTCTCTGTGTGTGTGTGTGCATATAAGCATATATAAAATTTACATTTTCAGACTTTGTAGACATCCGATAGTTAAACGTCAGACAATGTAAAGAGAGAGTAACGGCAGTTAAGGTGTAGAGATAATGCCTGAAGAAAAAAGCAATTCTTTTTGAACAGCATTCTGGGATGATGTACATTTATTCCAAATTATCCAATATATGTAGTCTGCATTGATCACAGAAATGAAGTCAATGTGGAGGCAGTATGACATAGTGGCTAGGAATATAGCCTCTATGGGTCCCATTATGGCTCTGGGACTTTAGGCAAGTTTCTTATCTCAGAGGGGCTTGATTTCTTTATCTGTAAAATGGGACAAATAATAGTACCTCACAAAAAAATTCTTAGAATCAAATACATTAAATTTTCTACATAGTAAGAGCTCAAAAACTGTTGGTAATAATTATTTAGGAGTGATTGAAATATAGAAATGAATAAGAATTGTTCCCAAGGAAGAAAAAGTCTGGCTTTGAATAGCTAATCGGAAAGAACTGGTGGCTTCTACATTTTTAGGTTTTATGTGCTTGGTTATCATGCTTGTATAAGACCGATGTGCTGATTGGTAGGGTAAAAATGCTTGCGTCCTTCAGTTGCTGAGTTTCCCCCCAAATAGCAGCGACTGCTTTGTTTTCCCTCAGTTCCTTTGCTCAAAGACTCAAAGACATTCCTGTTTTTTCCACAAATCTTCTTCCTCCTCTTCTCTGCTACCTATTGCAGTTAGTGGGAAAGTTTTCTGAAATAAATGAGAACTCTTTCTCCTCTTCTGTCATTTATTTTCCAGATCTTTTCTAAATTATACTTCAAATGCTACTTCCCCATTTGTCACCCACTTTCCTGTCAATGTTGACAGTGATGATTAGCATACCCTTACATCCTGCCACTCATTCCCCGCCTACCCTAGCGTCATCCTGTGGAAAGGAGTCTGCATTTCCACAAGAGCAACGCCAAGTATCCTTGAAAGGGGCCATGAAACGAAATGCAAAATAAATATCATTGGTGCACTCAGAGATGCTGTAGAAGAGACACTTGCTTTGGATAAGAAAGGGGACTAATGACTGATAAGTTATCATTCTCTGCAAGGACTCCATGAATGTTATGGGAGATTTATCATAATTCACTATGATCTTATTTTATGATTCTTATTGGCTCCCTGTGGCAAGTTTCTTAATTTTTCTTTCTCACTAACAAGAATGATAATTTGGGGTATGTGTGTGAGATAAAAATTCACAAATAGCTCCAAGACCACGGAGAAATTAGTTTGATGAGAATTTTTTATTTTGCCTTTTCCTTCTCTCCTTCATCTTTTATCATTGTACTACTTATTTAAAGCTGTTAGAGTTCATTGATTCTAAGGTGCTTTTTCTCCCGTACAACTTTACTTCTCTGCAATAGGGCTATGTCTCATGTTTGATGGTGTTTTACAATTAATTGACAGAATTTTTTTCTTTTGCAGAATCACATGCCACAATGGTGCATCTTATAATGGATGATTTCTTAGAAGCAATGAAATAGGGCATTGTCCAGGCTTTGTGCTATGTCTGTTGCATACATTTTCTAATTTAGTCCTCACAATAATCCAGTGATTAATTAACCAGTACGTTTACTCTTAACAAACATTTAGAGTAATTGTATTTGAGCTAATACAATTAATAATAATATTTAACATATATTGAGCAGGCACTATGTAAGTCCTTTACATATACTTTCTCCATTTAGCACTTAGATGACCCTGGGAGATAGATATTGATATTTTCATGTTTGCATGTCATAGGCCAGCAAAGGAAATACTCAGGCATTGAAAAACTTGCCAAAGTTAGAGAGCTAGTAGCAGGCAAGGCAAGATTCAAGACTGGGTTGTTCTGACTTCAAAACCTATGCTATTAACCACTACCCTACATTGGGTCAAATTATTATAATTAACATTGGTGAAGTACTTTACCATTTACAATAGCTTTCACAAACATCTAATTTAATCCTAGCCTAATAACAAGTCAATGCAATTCCTTTTATATATTTTACTTTTAAAGATATAAAACACTGTTAAAAACATTATTAAAAAGCCTTCTTAAAAAGGTATTAGCAAACCAAAGAAACATTAAGGAAAACTGAAAAGCTGGGACTGTTTCACTTTATTAGGATAAAGTAGAGAAAAGCTGAATCAGAGTTCATGCTAAATAGTATCCAAAGGATAATTGTCTACTTTATTATAGAAAATCAAGCTATTGCACCATATGAGCCTTTGCTTTGAGATCTAAGTTTGCATTTCCAACTAACCAAGGAAAATCAATTGGAGTATTAAAACAATGGGTAATAATAATGTGTAAAATGGATCACTGGAGTTGATAAATATGATAAATGAACTTAGGTCAATGACTCTTTTGTATAGCTTCAACTTTACAGGGAATGACTTGAAAATTCACACTATTAATGTATTTGGGTTAAATCTATTGCCTTGTTATTCTAGTGATTTATGGCCAACAAAAAAATACCCTAAAAGAGGCATATGTCTGGATGAACAAGGGAGCTCTAGTTAGATTCACATTGTCTGCAAAGAATTCTAACCATTTAGAATTCTTGGTGGCTGGCAAGGTGGCTGAATAGGAACAGCTCCAGTCTGCAGCTCCCAGCAAGATCAACACAGAAGGCGGGTGATTTCTGCATTTCCAACTGAGGTACCCAGCTCATCTCATTGGGACTGGTTAGACAGTGGGTGCAGCACACAGAAGAGGAGCTGAAGCAGGGTGAGGCGTTGCCTTACCCGGGAAGCACAAGGGGTCAGGGAACTCCCTCCCCTAGCCAAGAGATGCCTTGAGGGACTGTGCCTTAAGGAACAGTGCATTCTGGCCCAGATAATATGCTTTTCCCACAGTCTTTGCAACCTGCAGACTAGGTGATTCCCTTGGGTGCCTACGCCACCAGGGCCCTGAGTTTCAAGCACAAAACTGGGCAGCCATTTGGGCAGACACCGAGCTAGCTGCAGGAGTTTTTTTTCATACCCCAGTGGTGCCTGGAACACCAGTGAAACAGAACCGTTCACTCCCCTGGAAAGGGTGCTGAAGTCAGGGAGCCAAGTGGGGGTCTAGCTCAGTGGATCCCACCCCCACAGAGCCCAGCAAGCCAAGAACCACTGGTTTGAAATTCTCCCTGCCAGCACAGCAGTCTGAAGTCGGCCTGGGATGCTCGAGCTTGGTGTGGGGAGGGGCGTCCACCATTACTGAGGCTTGAGTAGGCAGTTTTCCCCTCACAGTGTAAACAAAGCCACCTGGAAGCCTGAACTGGCTGGAGCCCAACATAGGTTGGCAAAACCACTGTAGTCACACTGCCTCTCTAGATTCCTCCTCTCTGGAAAGGGCATCTCTGAAAGAAAGGCAGCAGCCCAAGTCAGGGGCTTACATTACAGATAAAACTACCATCTCCTGGAACAGAACACCTGGGGGGAGGGGCAGCTGTGAGCACAGCTTCAGCAGACTTAAATGTTCCTGCCTGCTGGCTCTGAAGAGAGCAGTGGCTCTCCCAGCAGAACACTTGAGCTCTGCTAAGGGTCAGAATGCCTCCTCAAGTGGGTCGCTGACCCCTGTGCATCCTGACTAGGAGACACCTCCCAGCAGGGGTTGACAGACACCTCATACAGGAGAGCTCCAGCTGGCATCTGGCAGATGACCCTCTGGGATGAAGCTTCCAGAGGAAGGAACAGGCAGCAGTCTTTGCTGTTCTGCAGCCTCCGCCGGTGATACCCAGGCAAACAGGGTCTGGAGTGGACCTCCAGCAAACTCCAGTAGACCTGCAGCAGAGGGGCCTTACTTTTAGAAGGAAAACTAACAAACAGAAAGGAATACCATCAACATCAACAAAAAGGACGTCCACACAGAAACCGCATCCAAAGGTCACCAATATCAAAGACCAAAGGTAGATAAATCCACGAAGATGATGAAAAACCAGAGCAAAAAGTCTGAAAATTCCCAAACCAGAAGGCCTCTTCTCCTCCAAAGGATGACAATTCCTTGCCAGCAAGGGAACAAAACTGGATGGAAAATGAGTTTGGCAAATTGACAGAAGTAGGCTTCAGAAGGTGGGTAATAACAAACTCCTCTCAGCTAAAGAAGCATGTTCTAACCCAATGCAAGGAAACTAAGAACCTTGAAAAAAACGTTAGAGGAATTGCTAACTAGGATAACCAGTTTAGAGAAGAACACAAATGACCTCATGGAACTGATAAACACCGCACAAGAACTTCCTAAAGCATGCACAAGAACTTTGTGAAGCATACACAAGTATCAATAGCTGAATAAATCAAGTGGAAGAAAGGATATCAGATATTGAAGATCAACTAAATGAAATAAAGCATGAGAACAATATTAGAGGAAAAAAATGAAAGGGAAGGAACAAAGCCTCCAAGAAATATGGGACTATGTGAAAAGACCAAACCTACATTTGATTGGTGTATCTGAAAGTGATGGGGAGAATGGAACCAAGTTGGAAAACTCTTCAGGATATTATCCAGGAGAATTCCCCAACCTAGCAAGACAGGCCAACATTCAAATTCAGGAAATACAGAGAACACTACAAGGAAGCACCTCAAGGAGTGCAACCCCAAGACACAAAATCATCAGATTCACCAAGATTGAAATGAAGGAAAAATGTTAATGACAGCCAGAGAGAAAAGTCGGGTTACCCACAAAGGGAAGCCCATCAGACTAACAGTGGATCTTGCTGCAGAAACCCTGCAAGCCAGAAGAGAGTGGGGGCCAATATTCAACATTCTTAAAGAAAAGAATTTTCAACCCAGAATTTCATATCCAGCCAAGCTAAGATTCATAAGCAAAGAAGAAACAAAATCCTTTATAGACAAGCAAATCCTGAGAGATTTTGTCACCACCAGGCCTGCCTTACAAGAGCTCCTGAAGGAAGCACTAAATATGGAAAGGAAAAACTGTTACCAGCCACTGTAAAACATTCCAAATTGTAACGACCATTGACACTATGAAGAAACTGCATCAGCCAACAGCCAAAATAACCAGCTAGCATCATAATGACAGAATCAAATTCACAAATAACAATATTAATCTTAAATGTAAATGGGCTAAATGCCCCAATGAAAAGACACAGACTGGAAAATTGGATAAAGAGTCACGACGTATCAATGTGCTGTATTCAGGAGACCTATCTCATGTGGAAAGACACACATAGGCTCAAAATAAAGGGATGGAGGAATATTTACCAAGCAAATGGAAAGCAAAAAAAAGCAGGGATTGCAATCCTAGTCTCTGATAAAACCGACTTTAAACCAACAAAGATCAAAAAAGACAAAGAAGGGCATTACATAATGGTAAAGGGATCAAGGCAACAAGAAGAGCGTACTATGCTCAATATATATGCACCCAATACAGGAGCATCCAGATTCATAAAGCAAGTTCTTAGAGACCTACAAAGAGACTTAGACTCCTACTGAATAATAATGGGAGACTTTAACACCCCACTGTCAATATTAGACAGATTAATGAGACAGAAAATTAACAAGGATATTCAGGACTTGAATTCAGCTCTGGACCAAGCGGACCTAACAGACATCTACAGAACTCTCCACCCCAAATCAACAGAATATACATTCTTCTCAGCACCGCATCACACCTATTCTAAAATTGACCACATAATTGGAAGGAAAACACTCCTCAGCAAATGCAAAAGAATGGAAATCATAACACACAATCTCTCAGACCACAGTGAAATCAAATTAGAACTCAGGATTAAGAAACTCACTCAAAACCACACTTGGAAACTTAACAATCTGCTTCTGAATGACTTCTGGGTAAATAATGAATTTAAGGCAGAAATAAATGTCTTTGAAATCAATGAGAATGAAGACACAACCTACCAGAATCTCTGGGACACAGCTCAAGCAGGGTTTAGAGGGAAATGTATAGCACTAAATGCCTACAGGAGAAAGCAGGAAAGATCTAAAAATCGACACCCTAATATCACAATTAAAAGAACTACAGAAGCAAGAGCAAACAAATTCAAAAGCTAGCAAAAGACAAGAAATAACTAAGATCAGAGCAGAACTGAATGAGATAGAGACATGAAAAACCCTTCAAAAAAATCAGTGAATCCAGGAGCTGGTTTATTGAAAAGATTATCAAAATAGATAGACCACTAGCCAGACTAATTAAGAAGAAAAGAGAGAAGAATCAAATAGATACAATAAAAAGTGATAAAGGGGGTATCACCACTGATCCCACAGACATACAAATTACCATCAGAGAATACTATAAACACCTCTACACAAATAAACTAGAAATTCTAGAAGAAATGCATAAATTCCTGGACACATAAACCCTCCCAAGACTAAACCAGGAAGAAACTGAATCCCTGACTAGACCAATAACAAGTTCTGAAATTGAGGCAGTAATTAATAGCTTATCAACCAACAAAAAGCTTGGGATCCACAGCCAAATTCTACCAGAGGTACAAAGAGGAGCTGGTACCATTCCTTCTGAAACTATTCTGAACAATAGAAAAAGAGGGACTCCTCTTTAACTCATTTTCTGGGACCTGCGCCATCCTGATACCAAAGCGTGGCAGAGAAATAAAAAAAAGAAAATTTAAGGCCAATATTTCTGATGAAAATTGATGCAAAAATCCTCAATAAAATAGTGGCAAACCAAATCCAGCAGCACATCAAAAAGCTTATCCACCATGATCAAGTCAACTTCATCCCTGGGATGCAAGGCTGGTTCAACTTATGCAAATCAATAAACATAATCCATGACATAAACAGAATCAATGACAAAAACCACATGATTAACTCAATAGATGCAGAAAAAGCCTTTGATAAAATTCAACACCCCTTCATGCTAAAAACTCTCAGTAAAATAGGTATTCATGGAACTTATCTCAAAATAATAAGAGCTATTTATGACAAATCCACAGCCAATATCACACTAAACAGGCAAAAGCTGGAAGCATTCCCTTTGAAAACTGACATAAGACAAGGTTGCCCTCTCTCACCACTCCTATTCAACATGTTATTGGAAGTTCTGGCCAGGGTAATCAGGCAAGACAAAGAAATAAAGGGTATTCAATTAGGAAAAGAGGAAGTCAGATTGTCTCTGTTTGTAGATGACATGACTGTATATTTAGAAAACCCTATTGTCTTAGCTCAAAATCTCCTTAAGCTGATAAGCAACTTCAGCAAAGTCTCAGGATACAAAATCAATGTGCAAGCAATATGAAAAATCACAAGTATTCCTCTACAACAATAATAGACAAACAGTGAGGCAAATCATGAGTGAACTCCCGTTCACACTTGCTACAAAGAGAATAAAGTACCAAGGAATGCAACTTACAAGGGATATGCAGGACCTCTTCAAGGAGAACTACAAACCACTGCTCAAGGAAATAAGAGAGGACACAAACATGGAAAAACATTCCATGTTCATGGATAGGAAGAATCAATATCACAAAAATGGCCATACAGTCCAAAGTAATTTATAGATTCAATGCTACCCCTTTCAGGCTACTATTGACTTTCTTCACAGAATTGGAAAAAACTACTTTAAATCTCATGTGGAACCAAAAAAGAGTCCGTATAGCCAAGACAATCCTAAGCAAAAAGAACAAAGCTGGAGGTATCTTGCTACCTGACTTCAAACTATACTACAAGGCTACAGTAACCAAAACAGCATGGTACTGGCACCAAAACAGATATATAGACCAATGGAACAGAACAGAGCCCTCAGTAATAACATCACATGTCTACAATTATCTGATCTTTGACAAACATGACAAAAACAAGAAATGGAAAAGGATTTCCTATTTAATAAATGGTGTTGGGAAAATTGGCTAGCCATATCCAGAAAACCGAAACTGGATGCCTTCCTTACACCTTATACAAAAATTAACTCAAGTTGGATTAAAGGCTTGAATGTAAGACCTAAAACCATGAAAACTCTAGAAGAAAACCTAGGCAATACCATTCAGGACATAGGCATGGGCAAACACTTCATGACTAAAACACCAAAAGCAATGGCAACAAAAGCCAAAATTGACAAATGGCATATAATTAAACTAAACAATTTCTGCACGGTAAAAGAAACTATCATCAGAGTGAACAGGCAACCTATAGAATGAGAGAAAATGTTTGCAATCTGTCCATATGACAAAGGGCTAATATCCAGAATCTACAAGGAACTTAAAGAAATTTACAAGAAAAAACAGACAACCCCATCAAAAAGTGGGCAAAAGATATGAACAGGCACTTCTCAAAAGAAGACATTTATGCAGCCAACAGACAAATGAAAAAAGGCTCATCATCACTGGTCATTAGAGAAATGCAAATCAAAACCACAATGAGATACCATCTCATGCCAGTTACAATGGCAATCATTAAAAAGTCAGGAAACAACAGAACCAGAAATACCATTTGACCCAGCAATCCCATTACTGGGTATATACCCAAAGGATTATAAATCATTCTACTATAAAGACACATGCACACATATTTATTGTAGCACTACTCACAATAGCAAAGACTTGGAACCAACCCAAATGCCCGTCGATGATAGACTGGATAAAGAAAATGTGTCACATATATACCATGGAATTTTATGCAGCCATAAAAAAGGATAAGTTCATGTCCTTTGCAGCAACATGGATGAAGCTGGAAACCATCATTCTTAGCAAACTAACACAGGAACAAAAAACCAAACACCGCATGTTCTCACTCATAAATGGGAGTTGAACAATGAGAACACATGGACACAGGGAGGGGAACATCATACACTGGGGTCTGTCAGGGGGTAGGGGGTTAGGGGAGGGATAGCATTAGGAGAAATACCTAATGTAGATGACAGGTTGATGGGTGCAGCAAAACACCGTGGCATGTGTATACCTATGTAACAAACCTGCACGTTCTGCACATGCATCCCAGAACTTACATATAATAAAAAAATGAAAATTTTAAAAAAATCTAGAATTATCATAAAGGCACAGAGTTGTAGAATTTTAGAGATAGGAGGAGTCTCAGGAGGTTGAGCATTTCCCACTTAACACAGATAGAACATGAGCTCTCTTAAACAGCCATCAATATTTCATTTCTTCTTTCTTGGGCATCTTCTTTAATTGCAATTTGTCCTTGTCTTATAAGTCTTTATAGGTACCTGACCTGGGTTTGTGGTTTTGATACTTTTATTTTCTGGAACAATACCCTTTCTAATCCCTTTCTGACAGGGGGAGGGGAGGCAGTGATATGGAATGTAATGTCACTTTTGACAAAGGGGTAGAAATATTACCATTTTGAACACCAGGCATCCTTCTCCAACGTGTCCCATGTTTTATGCAAGAGATGGATTATGTTTGGCCCTGAATGCCTGCCTTTTAGTCAAAGATTTCTAGGGTGAATGAAGCACCTACCAACTAGGTAAAGGGTTAGTAGCCAGGGGAGGAAAAGAAATCTTTCTTTTATCCAATTCCAAACTTTCCCTTCTTCCTGTCCTTCTGTCTATGGAGCAAAACCCTCACAATAAAAAAGCCTGTATAGCCCAAGAGACAGGCAATAATTTTTTATCTCAATATTTAAATAAAATTTCTTATATTTTTCTTTAAAAATATTACCCAACATTATTTGCCATGGAATTACAATGGATTTAGAACTGGAATATACCTCAGAGATTATCCATTCCAAATTCTCTTATTTTGCAAATGAAAGATTTTGTAACTGGAGTGATTAAACGCCTTACCCAACAACATATAGCTATTTGTGGCAGCTGTAAATCTAGAACCTTTGTGTTACAGTCTGTTTGTGCTGTTGTAACAAAATACCACAGATTAGTTAATTGATAAAGAACAGAAATTTATTTTTCACAGCTGTAGAGACCAGAAAGTCCAAGATCAAGACTCTGGCATATGATAAAGGCTGCTGTCTGCTTCCAAGATGGCACTTTGAATGCTGCATCCTTTGGAGGGGTACAGCGCTGCACCTTCACATGGCACAAGGTGGAAAAGCAAAAAGGAACAAAACATCCATCAAGCCCTTTTATAACAGCATTAATCTATTCATGAAGGCAGAGCCCTCATAATCTAAACACCTTCCAAAAGACCCCACCTTCCAACACTATTGCAATGGGGATTAAATTTCCAACACATGAATTTTGAGGGACACATTCAGACCATAGCACCTCATTTGCTGACTCCCAACTTGACTTTCCCCCTACAAAAAGTTTTTCAATTTTCAATTAATATTGTAAACTTCTTACAAGTAAGAACAATTCCCATAAAACTTTTTTCTTTGGAAAACTGGCAAAAGATCCTGACTAGGTTGCGAAAGAGATTGCTCTTTAAGACAAAGTTTCAGAAATGACCTTTGAGGGCATTTTCCATATTTCTGATTAGTGGGTGCAATAACCTTTAGCTGAAGAAAAGGGCACCCCAAAGAGCAGAGCAATAATAGAGGAATTACTTTGGCAATTACTATTACAAGTCCACCTTTGAAAGCAGGTGGAGAAGTCAGTGATGGAAAAAGCCAGCATCACAACCTATGGTAAGAATAGAAATGTCAATATCAACCATCTAGGGCATTTCTTTGCCTTCTCTGATTGGTAGCAAAAAACAAAACGAAACAAAACAAGCAAAAGAAAATATATATATGGTTTTTTCCAGTTTAGTGAAAGGTATTTTCTATGCAGCTAGGTGTAATTAAACCTAAGAAATTACTTGGTATCTTTTAATTAATATAAGCCATAGCCTTGCCACCTCTAAAATGAAAGTAGTGTAACTGAACCAGCTTACCTCATATGATAAACATAAATTTAATACATGATAAGACTGAGAAAACCATTCTGGTTTTGAGTGAAATGTTTGAACTCTGTTAGAGCTTCCTCTGAATGAGAGTAGCCTTTAGATGCATTTCTTTAGATTATTTTATTTAAGTGCTGACTCCTGCTTCCCAGTTCTCTATAAGATATGGAAGAAGAC
Source organism: Papio anubis (assembly GCF_008728515.1). NCBI lineage: Eukaryota > Metazoa > Chordata > Mammalia > Primates > Cercopithecidae > Papio > Papio anubis. The sequence goes on from NC_044977.1 coordinate 61,018,244, forward strand.
AGAGCGTATCTTACCTAAGATGAGAAAAGCTTCAGGTCATTTTTATTTAACCTATTCAGCTGAGGACAATTGAGTGAGGGAATGCTAGATGTACCCAAGTGTATGCCTTCAACATTTCCCACAACACAGGCTTGGCTTTGCCCATGGTGGGCATACCGATCATAAACAAAGCCCATCCTAGCATAGCAGAACACAGATTAGACCAATAAACCCTTTATTTGAGCAAGTTACATTTGCTTTAGTTTCTTTTATCTCACCAAAGAATGCAATGAGAAAAAATTACCTTTTCTCTGACATTAGTTTTTCTAGATTCCCAAATCCTTCTTTTTCTGTTTCCCCCGCCCCCCCCCCCCCCCCCCCCCCCCCAAAATTAAAATTTTTTGGCTTGTGGTGACATGGAGTGTCAGCAGTTTAAAAAAAAAAAAAAAAAAAAAAAAGACCTTCATGACTCTGCCATCCATCAGTTCACACTCCCACTTGGGACCATGACAGTTTTCTTGCAATTTCTCTTCCCTGTTGCCTCCTTGAAGGAGAAAAATACTGTCTTTTATCCATAGTTTACCCATTAGGGATATCCTGAGAATAAATGAAACCATCACATGTTGAGATAATCCTCTGAATAAAGATCTCTTAGAATCTGATACCATTCAGAGTTTTAATAGAGTTACAGAGTCCAAAATCTCTCACTCTTTGCCAGGCTATCCCAGCTGTAGTGCCAGAAGAACACCATCTGTTAGCTCTGTGCCAAGCCTTCCCTTCTCCAAAGCAGGCACCATCATCTTTTGACATCTTTTTTTTTTTTTTTTTTAATTGAGACAAAGTCTCACTCTGTTGCCAGGCTGAAGTGCAGTGGCATGATCTTGGCTCACTGCAACCTCCACCTCCTGGGTTCAAGCGATTCTCTTGCCTCAGCCTCCCAAGTAGCTGGGACTACAGGCGTGCGCCACCATGCCCAACTAATTTTGTATGTTTAGTAGAAACATGATTTCACCATGTTGGTCAGGATGGTCTTGATCTTTTGACCTCCTGATCTGCCTGCCTTGGCCTCTCAAAGTGCTGGGATTACAGCCATGCACCACCTTGCCTGGCCCATCTTTGACATCTTAACTGGTGCTCCTAACCGGTTCCTCACCTCCAATTTAGAATAGGACTCTACCTGGACAGATGATTTAATGAACCATATAAAACAAAAATATTTACAGCTATATAGCACCTTTTTAGATATAAAAGTACTTCCTCATTCATTAACAGAAAATTAGGCCAAGATTTTGAGGTATATGCTTTCTCAAAACCTGAAGTAATCTTCACAAACCAACTATCTTAAGGCATCAGCCTAGCTTTGCCACTGGACTTAAAACTTCTGTGTTAACAGCTTTCCCCTCTGGGGAGAGGCCAGAAATATTATGAGAATAATGAAGCCACCACTGGATTCAGACAATTTCCTGGACAAAAAATGAAAATGTCCTGTGAACTCAAAATAATGTTAGTTATTCTATGGACTTCGTGGGTTGCTGTGCATGCATTTATGCATATGCATTTTTAGCTCTGTTTCCCTGGACACTCCTTCATCAAATTTAATTGTTCTCATTTTTTTCTGTTAATACCCCTTGACCACATCCAAATCCTTGATTTCATGCTAAGGCTTTGAGACACTAAGAAGGAGCTATGCTACTTGGTATAAGTGGAGGTTCCACTTCAATTTAAGAATTTCTGAAATTGCCTTAAGCTGTAATCAGAGCAAAGGAGCAAGTGTCAGAATATTTCTGTCTGTAATGGAAATAACCAGAGAAATGCAAAATATTTTTCTCTAGTCCATTCTCACCAATTCTATTTTAGATTCCAAGGCAACTGTCAGTTTGATACCTGGGTCCCTTTAAGCAGAAGTCTTGACTTGCAATAAATTTAACAGGCTGCAGGTTATTAAATGACTGTTCTCTTTATAACAGCTCCCTCTCCCTTTTGTTTGAAAAATTAAAAATGGAAATCACATAGTCAAAAAATCCTGATTTATTTAGGTTCCTCCTTAACCTCACTCGTCCAACCAATTGGGAGAAACAGTGCTTTTAGAAGAATGTCTTAATTTTGGTTTCTCTGGAAGCAAACTCTGAGAAAAGAAATAGAGTACAATTAGTTGATTTGGAAGGTGATCCCAGGAAACAGCTGTCTAGATGTGGGGAAGAGAAAAACAGAAGGAGTCAATAAAGCCTTTCTGATTAAACAAATTACCACTGTGGATAACTGAAGCTCATTCCTGCTGGAGAACTCTGGGAATTAGTGTAGAACACACAGCTCCATGCTCTCTCCCTGGAGGAGTGAGAGAGCTGGGGCATTTATAAAGCAACTCCAAAACCATCAGATTTTGTTTGAGAAATGCTGGTGGGGATGTTTTGCAACTTACCAGCAATAGGTCCTTGATTATATCACTTAAGTCCTTGAATTTCATTTTCTTAAGAACAAAGTGAAAACAAGAATATTGCTTCACAAGATTGTGGTAAGAATTCCATGCACTAGTGTGTTAAAGGGGTTTGTAAATTACTAATTTGCTAGACAAATGTTATTTATTATTAATATAGGTGAATAACACATGCTCTACACCACCAAGGAGCTTGAAGTCTTATAGAATGAAGACATAAACATAAATAAATACAGCAGTTCTCCCTTATCCTTGGTTTCACCTTCCACACTTTTCGTTACCAAAGGTCAATCACAGTTCAAAAATCTTAAATGGAGAATTTCAGAAATAAACAATTCATAAGCTTTAAATTGTGCACTGTTCTGAGTAGCATGATGAAGTTTCACACTGTCCAGCTCCATCTTGCCTGGGTCATGAATCCTCCGTTTGCCCAGCGTATTCATGCTGTAGCTGCCACACATCCACTAGTCACTTAGTGGCCATCTCAGTGGTCAGATTGACTATCGCAGTATCGCAGTGCTTGTGTTCAAGTAGCCTTTATTGTCCCTAATTGTTCTATTTTATTATGAGTTACTATGGTCAATCTTGTACTGTGCCTAATTTATAAATTAAACTTTATCATATGTATGTATGTACAGGGGAAAAATGCATAGTATATATAGGTTTTTGTCCTATCCGTAGTTTCAGGCATCCACTGGGGGTCTTGGAATATATTCCCCATGGATAAATGGTGACTACTGCAACTATCAAAGACAAGATGTAATCTGTGCCATTAGAGAGGAACAAATTTGTCTGATAGTACAATGGATTAGGAACCTAGGCTTTGGAGTTCCAACCTTTGCTCTGCCACTTATTAGTTTTGTGATCTTGGGCAATTTACTTGCTCCCTATGAGTCTCAGTTTTCTTATCTACAGAATGGGAATGCCAGAAATGTTCATGAAGTTGGTACAAATATTAAATTAGACAATACAGGTAAAGTGCTTAGTACTTATTAAATGGTGGTATTATCACTATTATTATTATTTCTGCTGCTACTCCTACATGGGACTCAGAGGAGGGAGAGATTACTAGTTTGGAATGTGAAAGGCTCTAGGAAGTCTCCTGACATGAGGTAGTGAATATGGAAGTCCTTCATTAACTGTACTTTCTATCATCAATTTCAAGGTATGATTAATCATACATAAGGTTACATGACTTGGGCATTATAGTCTGTAGAACTATGGAGGCAGACGTAAGAGAGGAAAGGCATTTTAAATATGAGAAATGGAACATGGAAATGAGAAAAGACTGCAATGTCTCAGGCATGTTTTGCAAAGAGTGAGCAGAGTGGTGGGCATGAGCAGGAGGAAGAACGAAGTGGGAGATGGTGTCAGTACAGGGAAGGTCTCAGGGACCAAGGTAAAGAGCTGGAGACCCAATTAACATTTTGAAGAGATGAGTGACTTGGAGTCATTGCTCTCACAGCCTTGCAAGCCTGAGCCTTCAGATCCACTCATGTGTGGCCTCTTCAGTCCTGAATCCAGAGCCACCATTGTACTGCCTGGCTTGATTTCCTTCTCCTTCCTCTGTCCTGGGTGCTTCTCTTCTGACTCTCTCACTTGTCTTCTTGCTAGTCTTTGCTAATGCTGCACTCCTCACCTGGAGTCCCCTTTCCCAATTGCATCGTCCTTAATCACAGCCAGCCATGCATGTCCCACAGCGATCCCTTCTGCCTTAGCACTTTCAACACTTTTAGTCCCTACCTTCCACTTGACCCATTTCCCAACAAGAGTAAGGCCTTTCAATGCAGAGAATGTATTTTCTATTTTCATATTCCACATAATTTTGGATTCACAGAGAGTTCTTAGCAAATACTTGGCTGCTGAGACCAGTGGCCATACCTTCCCAAAAGGGCCTCAGCTTGTGTTTGTTAGGTCAATTGTGTCTTTCTTGAATGCACCTGGTCATAGTCAGCGTAGTAAAATGACAGGCCTGTCTCGACTTCTTTAAAGAAGTTCTGGTGATGTTACCATTATATGGCAATGTGAAATGGGATCCATGAAGCTCCAGGTAGCAATTTGGGAAAAAAGACTGATATCTTCTGTGATATTTTGGATATAACTGTCTTCTGTGCTATTAAGTTTCACCTCTATTCACTACTAGCTTTGAACCAGAAGTCAAGAGATCCCATTTTAGTTCCAGATTTTCCATGAACTAGCTGTGTGCATTTGGGCCAGTGTTTTCCTCTCTTTACCAGTAATGGCTGTCATTTATTTGACTGAGTGCTAGATACCCTGCTAAGTGCTATACATTCATTATCTCAATCTTCACATCACCCCTGTGAGGTGGGTACCACGACTCATCCTATTTTCGGATGAGTAGAATCAGGTTCCAGTCAGTAAAGTAACTGGCTCAGAGACACAGAACTAGTTAAGTGGCAGAATCAGAACTTAAAGCCCGGGATGTCTGATTCCAAAGTCTATGAGTTTAACCACTATGCTTCATTGCCTCAGTTTCTTCAATACTCTGCATTTTCAGCCTTACATAAAGAGATGGGACTCAGATCTTTAGGATAGTTTCTAAGTTTTTGACTGTACTCTAGGATCTCATGTTATTTCAGGCATGAAATAGAGATCTGTAACTTGTAACTCTGCCATCATCCAGCTTCTAGCTAAGGCTATTCCCTGAGGAAAGTCTCTCACTCTCACTTTGCAGGGTGTGTGTGGTGGGGTGGCTGACCTCTGCTCCTCCCACCACCTCCGGGGCTGGCATGGGACCAAGGACCAGGCTGATCAGCTTGTTGTATCCTTGGGCCACAGTGCTTGGTTCAGATTTGACCATGTGATTTAATTCAGGCCAGTAATAATGAGGCTCAGGAATTTTGTTCTGACTTTGGAGGGAAACAAGTACTCATTTGCACTGAAATTGAGCCTGGGAAGATGTAGACTCAGAGCTTGTAGCAGTCAGCCACATTGCTGCTTGTGGAATCTGGGAATAAAACTACACAGAACAGAGGAGAGTCAAAAGAGGGAAGGACTGAATCTTAGTGACATTGTGATATCCCCTGAATCCAGCCCTGTCAGAGGTCAAGGTCTAAGGCTGAACTTGCAGATAATTGAACCAATGTGTTCCTTTTGCAAGGTTCAGTTTTCTGTTTCTGAGCACCAAAAGATAAGAGGAGATCAAGATTCTTTTCTTTTTGGCACAAACCTACCAAAATCTGATTGAACAAGCAATTTCTTCAGGATCACACCCAGTCAGAGTGCATCAGGCCTGGAATCACCTCTAATTATTGTAGGACATATATTATTACAGTGGATGGAAAAGTACCTAATTTATCATGTGATAAAATATCTGTTAAGTGGTACGATGAAACTTTATGATTCCCTTCTGCCAAGAGGCTTCCTGATCATTTGCTTGTCTCCAGAAGATGTTAATTGCTAATTGTCAATGTGCATTTCAGGAAAGTGAGCTGCTGACCGTGATGCCTGTTAGCTTCCAGTGGCAGCTCGTGTCTGTCCTCTTCATTTCTTTGTAATTACATTTGAACTTTGAAACCCAAAATCATTTAGATTGAGGCAATATAACTTGATTGAATGAATTATCTCTGTATTTTTACATTAGTCATTATATTTCACTGAATCGTGGAATGTTAGGGTCAAAAGAGACCTTTAGAGAATAGATTTTCCAACCTCTCTAATTTAGTAGATGAGGGAAATGGCAGCCAGATGTTGACACTGAGTCACAGGGTAGTGAGAGGCTGTTGGGGACTAGAATCAAGGTCTTCTGATGAAACCAGGATAATTTTCACTATACTATACCATCTCTCTTGACCCTGTCCTCATGTGTTACATGAATATAAACTAAGGAAAGCCCAAGAGACATGCTGAATAAGTGTAGTCTGCCAGATATGAATTTACATCATTGATAGTTCCCCCTCCCCAGTTATTTTTCCCCACCTTCTGTTCTTTCCCTGTGTCAGGCTAAGGGGGTTGAAATGTCTCCTGGGTAGCCGATTCAGTCAGGAAACCTACCAAGAAGTGAATGCAAAGTAAGGTAAAACCTTAGGCATTTGTCCCCACAATTTGTGATGAGTTTTAAGGAATTTGTGATGAGTTGTGGTGCCTGGAAAAGAACAAATTTTTCTATGTGATATAAGAAAATTTATTTTCTAATTACAGGTGGTTTTTGAGTTTTCATTACAGTAGGTTTGATCCATTCTGTGCCTGGCAATACTGTTAGAACTTCAATTTATATTATTATCCTTGAAAATAAGAAGATCCTAATTATTAGTTACATTCTGTAATTTATCTATTTTTCTTTCTTTCTGTGTGTGTTTGTTTTTGTTTTTGTTTTTTTGAGACAGGGTCTCACTCTATCACCCAGGCCGGAGGGCAGTGGCATGATCATAGCTCACTGCAGCCTTGACTTTCTGGGTTTAAGCAATCCTCCAACTTCAGCCTCCCAAGTAGCTGGAACCACAGGTGTTTTTCTTTTTTCCAGATTTACTTTGTGCACCAAGATTTCAACTGTTTCAATGAGAGAGAAGATTAAATTTGTTTTGGGATCACCGAGTCCGTTGTAGACTAAAGCCACTTAGCAACACTGCAAAAATGCTATCTTAATTCATCATTAAGCGTCTCCCTCCTAAAAACTTGATTAGTACACTGCTGTCAGTAGTTTTTCAGAATAAGAAATCAGAGAAGAATCAGAAGGAGGACCAATAGGAAACTTGGATTTCCTGTTGGATTTATAAGGACATATTTTAAAAGATGGCTTTCACTTTAGTGACAGTAAATAACTGGAGGTGCTAACAACCATCCCTGAGGTTGGTTAACCAAGGGCATAGACTGTCACTCAGACTCTCAGAGTGAAGAGGGACAGCTGCAGAAATTACCCTTTGAAAATGGACGTGTATAAGTGATGGCCCTTTTCTGTTGTCTCTGAAAATTTACATTGCAATTCATCAGTACAGCGTCAAAGACAAAATTTAGGCTCCCTGAATTTTTGAGCTTTTGATAGACAGGCTTAATAATAAAAAGTGAGAGCCTCAGTTCAGAATTAGAAACATAACTTAGCAATTTATAAAGTAAAGTTAAATTTTGACACTAAAAAAATCACATCACAAATATCTGTTTAATTATTGATTCTTGCTAGAAGTATTAAGGTCATAAGAAGAAGAAAGGTAACTTTGGAAAATATCAGAATGAAGCCCAGTGTAACCTTTCCTAAAGTAAAATGATTGGGAGGTGATTGTATATTTTTTTAAATAATTAGGCAAGTGATAATATTGATCCTGATAAACTGGGTTTCTAACCAAAGGTGGTAATCTTAGGACCCAGTTCTATTTTATGGAAGATGTATTGAGAGCTTAGTGGATGTCTTTTAGAAAGTGTTAAATCCCTGTGAAAAATTCTGTCAAGCCAATAGGAAAACTCCCCACTCTCTGCTAACAGTAAAGCATATTTTATGGACTTGAAATGTTAAAGGTAAATGGACAAGTTTACTGCCGATTTAGTGTCCTGTCTCTGCCGAGTTCTAAAGCTTCATGTAGTAAAGAAAGGAAGGGCCTTTTAATAGGAGCTGCCCCATTGGACCCCTGGAAGGGGGCTGAAGGAGGGCAAGGGACTGAGCAAGGGTGGCCGTTTAACACAGGTGGCAGGTGTTACAAAGATGGCTGTGTTAGCAGTGCAGAAATGCCCTTCGGAGCCTTTTCACAAAACCACTACCACAAAACAAACACCACCACAACAAAAACCAGCCAGGACGGTGAAAAAATGAAAAAGTGCCAGATTGTAGGCCCCCAATCACATCTGACAGGTGGGCACAATGCCAGCCCTTCCTGAGGACCCTCCCAGCCTCCAGGGCTCCTCAGGGTCCACAGTCCTACAAGCGTATGGCACTCTAGAGTTGACCTTTTTCTGCTGTCTGTGCCATTATGTTGACCCATGTTTGAAGATGAAATAATTAATGCAGTCTTCAACAAATCCTTATTGGACACCTATGCAGTGGCATCCTATGATTCTTATAAAAGTATCCAAATATGGATTAACATAACTACATTTTTCACTGATACAGTAGTAGATTGTAGACCTCTAATCCAACTAGTTAATTACATTCCAACTAGTTAGAACTCTTCACTTGAATATTAAATAATTAATGCAAATCTTAAATACTGAGTGAGCACCTATTGGGTGGCAGATTTTATTGCCTCACACCCCAGAAAGACTCTTTATTTATTGAACAACAATGACATTAAATTAATAAGAAGAACATAGTCCCTGCCATTTGGGTTTAGTGAGGAGACAGGCAATAAGCAAGTAAACAAACAAACAGAGAATTTATAAATTGTTGTAAGTACTAAGAAGGAAACAAACAGGGCTCAATAATAGAGGGCATTAGGAGAAAGAAGAAAGCTGAGACCAATAGATGGACCATTACTTGTGGAAGAGCAGCCAAGAAGTTATTGGTGGAAAGGAGATTTTAGAATCTATAAGCAATTCCTGAGCTCTATGTCCCAGGTATTGTTCTAGGCACTGGTAGAATAGCAGCAAAAGCAACATCGACTAAAATATTTGCCTCTATGGACCTTTAATTTTAGTTTGGAGATATAGACCACAAATAAATGAGCAAATAAAAACATACAGTATGCTTATATTTCTAATTACTATGGAGAAATAAAGCAAACCAGGGAAGGTGGATGAAGAGTGCCAGGTGGCAGTGACTTACTCTATTAAGTACTTTGATCGGGAAAGCCTCACTATTAAAGTGACATTTAAGCAGATACATGAAAGAAGTGAGGGAATGAGTCATGCAGGTATCTCAAGAAAGAGCACACTAGACCTGCTTTGTCTAATATGGTATGCACTAGCAACATGTGGCTGTTTACATTTAAAGTAAATAAAACGCGTACAATTAAAAACTCAATTCCTCAGTTGCATTGGCCATATTTCAAGTGCCCAATAACCGCAAGTGCCTGGTAGCTACTGTACCTAAAACAGATCTAGAGCAGATCTAGAACAGCACAAATCTAGAACATTTCCATCATGACAGAGAGTTCTATTGGATAGACAGAGGGACTAGCCAGTGCACAAAGACTTTCAGAGGAAAGAGGGTATGGAGTGTTTGAACAATGGCAAGAAGACAGGCGCAGTAGTAGAGGACTGACTGACAGAATTGGAGGGTGTGAGGTCTCAGCGGTAGCTGGCAATGATAGGAGCACAACTGGGCCTCGAAGGCAGTTGTAAGAATATGGGCTTTCACTCAGAGTGAGTTGGGAAATCACTGGAGGGTTTTGAGCTAGGGAATGCCATGCTTAGTCTTACATTTAAGGGGATCATTCTAGCCTAGGGTCAAGGGCAGGAGTAAGGGGACCATTTAGGAGTCTCTTGTAGTCAACCAGGCAAGAGATGATAGTGAATTGATCCAAACCAATCATAGTCTGGAATTTTTAAGGCAGAGCCAAGAGAATTCGCCAATATTTCAAGTGAGAAGTGATGGTGGCATGGATTGGGTTTCTGTCATTGGAGGTAGTGAAAGGGTTGGATTCTGATTTTGCACCAAAGGTAGAGCCAACAGGATTTACCAGTAGAGCAAATGAATGGTATGAGGGGAACAGAAGAAGCCAGGATGTGTCCAAGATTTGAGACTTAGACAAAATGCAGGTGGGGTTGCCCTTAGCAGATATGGGGAAATTTGGGGTAGAGTACGTTTGGGGGGAAAATTAGGAGTTCAGTTTCAAACATGTTAACCTTAAGAGGCTTAGTAGAAATCAGGGTAGAGATGCATATTAAAGACTAGAACTCAGGAGAGAGATGTGACCTGGAGGTAGAAATTTCAACTATGAATGTGCAGGTGACAATCAAAGCCCTGAGACTGGAGTGTGTGCAGATGGAGGTGTAAGGACTGAGTCTTGGGGTACTCCACAGCGAAGAGTTTGGGGAGATAAGGAGAACCAGCAAAAGGGCTGAGAAAGACTGTTCTGTAAGGTAGGAAAATCAAGAGGGCGTGGAGTTCCCAGATGCCATGGGAAGAAACTGTTTCCGGGAGGAGGGAATGATCAACTGTGTCAAATGCTGCTCACACTTCAAGTAGGATGAGGACTTTAAAGCAGTCATTCAATTTAGCAGCATGGAAACCACTGGCGTCTTTTTCAAGATCAGTTTCAGGCAAGTGGATTCAAAAGAGTATGGGAGGGGATGAACTAGAGAGTTTTGCTTTAAAGGGCAGCTGAGAAATGAGGTGATAGCTAGAGGGAAAAGTGAGTAAAGATTGTTTTGTTTTGTTGAGATGTAAGAAATTACAGCACACTTGAATGCCGATGAGGATAATTCAGTAGAGAGGGAAAATTTAATTATGCATGAAAGACAGGGAACAACTGCTAGGGAAATATCCTAAAGTAGGCAAGAGGGGATGGCACCTACTGCGCAATTGTGGGGAATGAATTTAGGTAGAAGCAAGGACAGTGAGTCCAGGAAGCAAACAGGAGTGACAGGAGGGAAGGCAGGGCATATGGACACAAATGCAGGTGGGAGGGTAGATGTGGTTATGAGAGCATTCAGAATTTCTCTTCTTATTGCGTCTGTTTTCTCCATGAAATAAGGAGCAAGGGCATTCATTAGCTGGGAGTGAGGGAATGGGAGGAGTTGGGATGCTAGGGGAAACACAAAGCATGAAATACTTCTCTTAGGAAAGGGTGAGAGGGAATGGACTGGGGGATGCAGTAGGATTACTGGGTACTGCTATAACCCTTTGAGGTTCAAGGTCTTTAACTTAAAGGCAGAGCATTTTTAATGGTTGCAGTTTTCTTCCCTTAGCCATTTCAGCTACGCAGGTATAAAATCAGGGTTGGTAAAGAGTTGGATTTACCTAGAGTAGGGTTTGGTTGGAGAATACAAAAACAATGAGGGGCATAAAAGTGGGGGTTGTATACACATCAAGGAATGACACACCTGGCATAGAAGCTGGGTAATAAGGAAGTGAGGACATATGAGGTTTAAAGGACAGGAAAATGGCTTTAGAACTAGCGGACTGCTTGTCCTAGTTGGGAATGAAGAATCACAGGAGGCGATGGATCTGCTTTCCAGAGTGGACTATTTGGAATTGAGAGTATGGAGCATTGTTAAGAATGATGAGGTCCAGAGAATGACTGTGGGGTAAGTGGCTGAGACTGTGTATGGGACAAGGTCATTGGAAGACAGGAAGGAAGTCAAGGAATTAAGATGCCATGCAACTGGAAGGATTCTCTACATCAATATTAAAGTCATCAGGAATGATGACAGGAGCAGTATTGGAGAAAGTAGCAGTAAGTCAGGACCTAAGAAAGATCTCCAAGAATAATGGGGAGTGACAGGGATCTGTAGAAGCCTGTAACAAGAACTAGTAGTAAGGGGTAAAGCCAGATCTTGTGGTGTTTATAGAGGAGGGGAGGAGAAAGGTCTTTAAGTAGAATGAAGCATAGGATGCCTTAGAACCCTATTCTTTCCTTAAATGCCTTTATCTTCACCTAACTACCATAAATACCTTTTCCCTGCTGGGTCAGGGGAAAGAGCTGGGTTGGCACCAGACAGAGTTGGCACTGCTCATGATTTTTGTCAGTTAAGGACAAATTGTGTTCTTATAATATTCCTGAGTCTCAAGGTTGTGAAGACACATAATTGCAGAGATGCCAGAGGGAACATGGCCCGTTGGTGAAAGTTTTCAGTTCTAGAATCAGAAAACCTATATCCAACCTACCTTTCTCTACTTACTGTGTGACACTGGGCAAATCACTAAATCTATTTTTGTTCTCCATGTTCTCATCTGTGTGACAGAGTTAATAGTAGCAATCCTTACAATTGCATGGCATCTTAATCTATTTTATCAAATTGTGGTGAGGATTAAAGGAAATAATTTACATTAAGGGCCTTGAATGTAGGATGTAACTGGTAAGTTTCAGCTATTGTCAGTGATATTCAGATTGTGATGTTCATATTTACTCAGCAAAATGTACTTTGCAAAGTACATTCATTCCTAGATTGGGAACTGGTTGGTTCCTTACAGATACTGGATTTGTAATTCAGGTAGGTCTCACCAGAAGTAAAGGCCTCTTAGATTTCCCAAACAGGACTTCTCCCCAGGCTGACCTAGTGGATTATCTGTCTATTCAACAGTTGAGAAATCTCCAAACTGCTTTCCACAGTTGTTGAACTAATTTACATATACACCATCAGTCTGTGAGTGTTACCTTTTCTCTGCAGCCTCACCAACATCTGTTATTTTTCGACTTTTTCATAGTAGCCATTCTGACTGGTTTGAGATGCTATCCCATTGTGGTTTTGATTTTCATTTCTCTATGATTAGTGATGTTGATCATTTTTTCATGTTTAAAGAAACATAAATTATTCTACCAAAAGGTACATGCACTCATATGTTCATTATAGCACTGTTCACAATGGCAAAAACAGGGAATCAATCTAGATGCCTACAAATGGCAAATGGGATAAAGAAAATGTGATACATGTACACCATGGAATACCATGCAGTCATAAAAAAGAACAAAATCATTTTCCTTGCAGCAACATGTATACAGCTGGAGACCATCATCCTAAGCAAATTAACACTGAACAGAAAACCAAATACCATATGTTCTCATTTATAAGTGGGAACTAAACAATGAATAGACATGGATATAAATATGGGAACAAAATACACCAGAGGCTGCTATAAGAGGGGGTGAGGAAGGGTGACAATGGTGGAAAAACTAATTATTGGGTACTGTGCTCACTACCTGGGTGATGGGATCAATCGTACCCCAAACCTCAGCATCACACAATATACCCTGCACATGTACCCCCTGAATCTAAAATAAAAATTGAAATAAAAAAAGCTGATTGAAAGGAGAATTTGCTTGTGACCTTGAGCAAACTATTTAATCTTTTGAACATTAGTTTTGGTATCTGTAAATTGAGATAATACTACTTCTCTGATCTTACTCAGGTACTCAATAAATATTTGCTGAATCAGTCAGTCAATTTGCTGCTACTTGGAGGAAGCCTATCTTTACAGCCTTATTTCTAACACTCCCCACCTTGAAATCCATGCTGTAGTCATGCCAGACTATCTGCATGTCCAAGAGCACACCATTTACTTACACATCTCTGTCCTTTGGCTGTACTGTTCTGTCAACTGGAATTTCATCCTTGCATTTCCAAACAGCTACATTCTGCTTTTCTTAAAGGATCAATCATAAAATAATCTCTTTTTTGAACCTTCTCATTGTCTTCACTGAATTATTCAGTCTCTGTTTTCCCTCTCCAAGGCATTCTGCGTGTAGAGTTATGTTTGTATTGACCATAACATTGTATTATAGTAGGGGATATACGTGTTTTCATTATTAAAGGATGGGTTCTTTATGGGGAAAGGTAAGTCTTCCTTATAATTACACCTCCAAAGGCTAGCTCAGTACCTCAAAATTAGAACATGCCTGATAAATGTTGGCTAGGTATATAGGTTATAAGCAGGCTCTGTGTTGGTTATTTTACATTCATTTTCTTTCAGATTTTTATAGTAGTATCCCATAGGGATAATTACTATTATTATCTCAACTTTGAAGATGAGGTTAAATTCTTGTCCAAGGTCTCAGTAACTGGCAGAACCTGTATTTAACCCTAGACAGTTTGACTCCAGAGCCCATAATCCTTAGAATGTAGCTACTAAAATGGGGGTTTCAAATACAGAACTCTCATTTTGGGCATCTCTCATGTTTCAAGATGCCAACTTTGCAAATCATTTTTGTGAAAAATAGGATTTGCTGAAAATGTGCAGTGCAGAAGTCTGCCATCTATTCTTACATCAGTACAGTTATTGCTGTCTCTCAATTTTGTTTCTTTAGGAACAAAGTTACTTATTTTAATCTCTTCATTAAAACTTAATTTTCAACTCCGAGAGCTACTATGTTTCGAGCGAGAGGGGGCAAAAAAAAAAAAAAAAAAAAAATGCATAAAAGCAGAATTGGAAGAACAGGATAATTAGAAAGAGTCGTGTGCAGCTGGGCCTATTTCTATATCCATAATTTGGTAAGAAGCAGATCCTAGCACGTCATAGAAGAGCCTCACTTTATGTTTTCTTGGTATTTCTGCAAAATTCCCCATCCATTCTCTCTTCCTCTGAACTACTGACATAGGAATCTAGATTACACAATTTATTATTTGATTTCGTGGTGTCTAGATGTTTTTGGGGTGCAAGATTTCCTAAAATTCTAAGATTTTAGAAAGTTGGAGCTAAAAGGCAGCTAAGACATCATCTGTCCAAGTCTATCATTTTATTTTATTTATTTATTTATTTTTATTATACTTTAAGTTCTAGGGTACATGGGCACAATGTGCCGGTTTGTTACATATGTATACATGTGCCATGTTGCTGTGCTGCACCCATTAACTCATTATTTACATTAGGTAAATAATGTAATTACATTCCTCCTAATGCTATCCGTCCCCCTCCCCCCACCACATGACAGGCCCCGGTGTGTGATGTTCCCTTCCTGTGTCCAAGTGTTCTCATTGTTCAATTCCCACCTATGAGTGAGAACATGCGGTGTTTGGTTTTATGTCCTAGTGATAGTTTGCTCAAAATGATGGTTTCCAGCTTCATCCATGTCCCTACAAAGGATATGAACTCATCCCTTTTTATGGCTGCATAGTATTCCATAGGGTATATGTGCCACATTTTCTTAATGCAGTCTATCATTGATGGACATTTGGGTTGTTTCCAAGGCTTGGCTATTGTGAATAGTGCTGTAATAAACATATGTGTGCATGTGTCTTTATAGTAGCATGATTTATAATCCTTTGGGTATATACCCAGTAATGGGATCACTGGGTCAAATGGTATTTCTAGTTCTAGATCCTTGAGGAATTGCCACACTGTCTTCCGCAATGGTTGAACTAGTTTACACTCCCACCAACAGTGTAGAAGTGTTCCTATTTCTTCACATGCTCTCCAGCACCTGTTGTTTCCTGACTTTTTAATGATCACCATTCTAACTGCTGTGAGATGGTATCTCATTGTGGTTTTGATTTGTATTTCTCTGATGGCCAGTGATGATGAGCTTTTTTTCATATGTCTGTTGGCTGCATAAATATCTTCTTTTGAGAAGTGTCTGTTCGTATCCTTCGCCCACTTTTTGATGGGGTTGTTTGATTTTTTTTCTTGTAAATTTGTTTGAGTTCTTTGTAGATTCTGGATATTAGCCCTTTGTCAGATGGGTAGATTGCAAAAAATGTTCTCCCATTCTGTAGGTTGCCCATTCACTCTGATGGTATTTTCTTTTGCTGTGCAGAAGATCTTTAGTTTAATTAGATCCCATTTGTCTATTCTGGCTTCTGTTGCCATTGCTTTTGGTGATTTAGTCATGAAGTCCTTGCCCATGCCTATGTCCTGAATGGTATTACCTAGGTTTTCTTCTAGGGTTTTTATGGTTTTAGGTCTGACATTTAAGTCTCTAATCCATCTTGAATTAATTTTTGTATAAGGTGTAAGGAAGGGATCCAGTTTCAGCTTCTACATATGGCTAGCCTGTTTTCCCAGCACCATTTATTAAATAGGGAATCCTTTCCCCATTTCTCGTTTTTGTGAGATTTGTCAAAGATCAGATGGTTGTAGATGTGTGTTATTATTTCTGAGGGCTCTGTTTGTTTCTATTGGTCTATATGTCTGTTTTGGTACCAGTACCATGCTCTTTTGGTTACTGTAACCTTGTTGTATAGTTTGAAGTCAGGTAGCGTGACGCCTCCAGCTTTGTTCTTTTGGCTTAGGATTGTCTTGGCTATATGGGCTCTTTTTTGGTTCCATATGAACTTTAAAATAGTTTTTTCCAATTCTGTGAAGAAAGTCACTGGTAGCTTGATGGGGATGGGATTGAATCTATAAATTACCTTGGGCAGTATGGCCATTTTCACAGTATTGATTCTCCTATCTATGAGCATGGAATCTTCTTCCATTTGTTTGTGTCCTCTTTTATTTCACTGAGCAGTGGTGTGTAGTTCTTCTTGAAGAGGTCCTTCACATCCCTTGTAAGTTGGATTCCTAGATAGTTTATTCTCTTTGAAGCAATTGTGAATGGGAGTTCACTCATGATTTGGCTCTCTGTTTGTCTGTTAATGGTGTATAGGAATGCTTGTGATTTTTGCACATTGATTTTGTATCCTGAGACTTTGCTGAAGTTGCTTATCAGCTGAAGGATATTTTGGGCTGAGACGATGGGATTTTCTAAATATACAATCTTGTCATCTGCAAACAGGGACAATTTGACTTCCTCTTTTCCTAATTGAATACCCTTTATTTCTTTCTCTTGCCTGATTGCCCTGGCCAGAACTTCCAACACTATGTTGAATAGGAGTGGTGAGAGAGGGCATCCCTGTCTTGTGCCAGTTTTCAAAGGGAATTCTTCCAGTTTCTGCCCATTGAGTGTGATATTGGCTGTGGGTTTGTCATAAATAGCTCTTATTATTTTGAGATGCGTTTCATCAATACCTAGTTTATTGAGAGTTTTTAGCATGAAGGGCTGTTGAATTTTGTCAAAGGCCTTTTCTGCATCTATTGAGATAATCATGTGGTTTTTGTCTTTGGTTCTGTTTATATGATGTATTGTGTGTATTGATTTGTATATGTTAAACCAACCTTGCATCCCAGGGATGAAGCCAACTTGATCGTGGTGGATAAGCTTTTTGATGTGCTGCTGGATTCGGTTTGCCAGTATTTTATTGAGGATTTTTACATCAATGTTCATCAGGGATATTGATCTAAAATTCTCTTTTTTTGTTGTGTCTCTGCCAGGCTTTGGTATCAGGATGATGTTGGCCTCATGAAATGAGTTAGGGAGGATTCCCTATTTTTCTTTTGATTGGAATAGTTTCAGAAGGAATGATACGAGCTCCTCTTTGTACCCCTGGTAGAATTGGGCTGTGAATCCATCTGGTCCTGGACTTTTGTTGGTTGGTAGGCTATTAATTATTGCCTCAATTTCAGAGCCTGTTTGTGGTCTATTCAGGATTCAACTTCTTCCTAGTTTAGTCTTGGGAGAGTGTATGTGTCCAGGGATTTATCCATTTCTTCTAGATTTTATAGTTTATTTGCATAGAGGCGTTTATAATATTCTCTGGTGGTAGTTTGTATTTCCATGGGATCAGTGATGATATCCCCTTTATCATTTTTTATTGTGTCTATTTGATTCTTCTCTCTTTTCTTCTTTATTAGTCTTGCTAGCAGTCTATCAATTTTCTTGATCTTTTCAAAAAACCAGCTCCTGGATTCATTGATTTTTTTGAAAGGTTTTTGGAAGATTTTTTGAAAGATCAGTTCTGCTCTGATCTTAGTTATTTCTTGCCTTCTGCTAGCTTTTGAATGTGTTTGCTCTTGCTTCTCTAGTTCTTTTAATTGTGATGTTAGGGTGTCGATTTTAGGTCTTTCTTGCTTTCTCTTATGGGCATTTAGAGCTATAAATTTCCTTCTGCACACTGCTTTAAATGTGTCCCAGAGATTCTGGTATGTTGTGTCTTTGTTCTCATTGGTTTCAAAGAATATCTTTATTTCTGCCTTCGTTTCGTTATTTACCCAGTAGTCATTCAGGAGCAGGTTGTTCAGTTTCCATGTAGTTGTATAGTTTTGAGTGAATTTCTTAATCCTGAGTTCTAATTTGATTGCACTATGGTCTGAGAGGCAGTTTGTTATAATTTCTGTTCTTTTACATTTGCTAAGGAGTGCTTTACTTCCATTTATGTGGTCAGTTTTGGAATAAGTGTGATGAGGCCTGGAACATGTAAATGACTTGCCTAAAGTTACATAGCAGGGAAGTGGCAGCACCAGAATTGGAGGGCAGATCTGCTGACACTCAAACTAAGACTTTGGGCACTAGATCAAGGTGTCTCTTGCCTTCCAAATTAGATGTTGAACATCTCTTCAAATATTTACTCTTGCCTTCATATAACAGACATTGACAGAATGTTTTCTATGTGCCACACATGTACTAGGTATTGAAGTATGAAGAGGAATATGTTCCCATCTCGAGAGCTCAGCCATGGGGCATCCTTACCTCAGTCCCTTGAAAACTCATTCTTACAGGCATGAGCATTAACGAAGGTGTATACAGAATCCTCCCAGACCTCTGTGTGTACAAATAAGTTTCCAAGCAGGAGCTGGGAGGCAAAAGTCATCCCAGCAGAGGGATGGGCATTTGCAGTGGCGTGGTGCATGAAGGAGGATGGTTTGGCCGAGAGCAGAGTGTACAACGTAAGAAGGTATGAGAATGAGACGGGAGGAAGAATAAGGGAGCCACTTGGGGAGTGCGAGCAATGAGGCTGATGACTGTGGACAAGGGTCAAATTTTGAAGGGCATAATATGGTATCCCTAGAATGATAGACTATATTCTATAAAGAGTAGGAAATTACTACAAGTTATTAAGCAGGAGAATAATATGATCGGGCAATATTCTCTTTACTTTTCTTAAACCCCCGTGTAGAGTTAGGGTTGTGTTGGGTAGATAATAACTGATATGGTTGGCTGTGTCCCCACCTAAATCTCATCTTGAATTATAGTTCCCATAATCCCCATGTGTTGTGGGAGGGACCTGATGTTGTGGGAGGGGTAATTGAATCATGGGGGAGTTTCCCTCATGCTATTCCATGATAGTGAGTGAGTTCTCATGAGATTTGATGGTTTTATAAGGGGTTTCCCCCTTTGCTTGGCTCTCTTCTTCTTCCTGCCGTCATGTGAAGAAGGATGTGTTTGCTTCCCCTTCCATCATGATTGTAAGTTTCATGAGGCCTCCTCAGCCTTGCTGAACTGTGAGACAATTAAACCTCTTTACTTTATAAATTACCCAGTGTCTGGTATGTCTTCATTAGCAGTGGGAGAATGGACTAATACAATAACATGAACTTAATTGACTTAGAAACTAGACTCAGTGGTAAGTTTCCAATCAAATATGCACTTTCTCTTTCAGGAATTTCTGGAAATGATCATGCTTTATTAAAATTTATTGGCTTTTTTGGACAAGTACAATGGTTTATACGTATATTGGTTGCTGTAAAAATTATAGCCTTTAGAATAAAGGAGTAGCCCGCCTATTCTGTCTGTCTCACTATTATACTTCCCTACTGCCATGCATGTAAAATGAAGGCAAAATGTAGAAGGAGGCACAATGGATAAGCCGAGGATGCTCAAGAGGAACTTCAGGGATTCACATTGGGCAACTAACTCTCAGAGGTTGAGAGTTAGTGGATATTTCAAACCCATCTTGGCCTTCATTTCTCCTTGAGTTGTTTCCTTATATACTGCTTACATCCTGTATTCTCTTCTATAGAGAGTTCCATAAAATAACATTCTCCAAGTTTTTTAAAGAACATTTTTATAGTCTTTCATTATTCTAGTATAAATCCACTTTCCCTTAGGTTTGCCATGTAGATGTTTGTAAACTGACCTTCGGTCTTATCTGTGATACTTGTTAAGTATTGCAGAGTATATGGTGAAGCTAAGTTTTACCAATGATACCAAAATTTTATAAGCCTCTGTCTTTCTCTTGGGGCTTTTTCAGTCATAATAGACAACGTCCTCTATCTCAAATTGCCAAGAACCCACAGCAAGAAAGTAACACATTGAGATGAGATCCACAGAGAGACACATCAAAGTGTGCTGCTTTGGCCTCTTTCAGTAATGCTCCTCACTGCTTATTTAATGACTGAATTGTTGTAACAGAAGAGAGTGTTGGAGGGGATTAGGAAGTCTGGTAGTATGGGCAGTCAGTGCTCTGACCTTATGTTGTTGAATTTACACCAGTCTGAGTATAGATGTCTACATCTGTGTCTCGTTGCCTGAGGCCTCCTCCAATCACAGCATGTAGAGTGGAAGTACTGGTGAATAAATACCCCCAGAACGATCCTTTAAAAATGGCTGATGAGAGTTGTTATGTATATTAGTTTCCTACTGCTGCTGTAACAAATTACCACACACTTGGTGGCTTCAAACAATACCAATTTATTATCTTACAGTTCTGGAGGTCAGAAGTCTGACACAGGTCCCACCAGGCTATCTCAACAGGCTGTCAGGGGTGTGCTCCTTTAGGAGGGTCTGGGGAAGAATCTGACTTCTTGCCTTTTCCAGCTTCTAGAATTCCACGGTCTGTGGCTCCATATTGCTCTGACCTCTGCTTCCTTGGTCACATTTTCTTTCCTGACTCTGACTCTTCTGCCTCCCTGTTGTAAGGACCCTTGTGATTACATTGGGACCACCCAGTTAATCCAATCTAATCTCCCCATCTCAGTATCGATGTCCTTAACTTAATCATGTCAACAAAGTTCCTTTGGCCTTGTAAGGTGATATATCCACAGGATCTGGAGATTAGGGCATGGACATCTTTTGGTGGGTGGTGGACATGATTCTGCTTACCACAGTGTATGAATATTCTAGTTTCCTCATTCTTTAAGTGGGGTAACTGAAGCATATGTTCTGCTGTTTTCAAGGTCTCCAAGTGAGATTTAGCCCTAGCTGTTCATATTGGTTACTTGCGCAATAAATACCCTTTCCTGGTTTTCTTCCCTTTCCCATTTCACTGCCTCATTTCCTGCCCAATGGCTCCGAGAATTACCTCCAAAATCCAAATACTTGTATTTAAATCCTTTTCTCAGGGTCTGCTTCCTATAGCTTGTTTAACTTCTGTCATTTCTTATGAGTAAATTTCTTTGAGTGCTCAAATAATGATGGACAAAGGGACAGGTCAAAAGGACACAGGTGCCAGCTTGAAGGAACTCCCACTGGCCAAATCTGGGACAACTGGAAAACCAAAATAAATAATCATAATAAAGAATTACAATGTATTGAATAAAGTATTATAAGAATCCATGAGTCCATAGATAAACAAAAAACAAACAAATGAAAATGGAAAACTATTTCTTATAGTCAAAATCCAACTAATAAATGTGGAAAGGAAGATGAAATTATCAAATCATTGTTTGGCAAACATCATAATAACAACTAATCCAGACAAGAATATTCAATGACTCTTAAAACTAGTAGGTGAAAGTTTGAGGAGTAGCAGGATATTTACATAGTCTCAAAGCATTTCCCTCATGAGACAATTACGAAGGGTAAAAGAATAACTTTATAGTGGAGAAACCTGATACACTACCTTAACCAAATGACCTAATTGACTTATGGAATATGGGATATATATGTAGCATGTGCCTTCTGATATGACGCACCGAGAAGAACTCAGCATCACTTCTGTGATGTTTCTGCCAAAAGTGTGAAACTTGAATCTAATCTTGAAAAAAGATCTGACAAAACCAAATTGAGGGACATTCTATAACCTTGGCCTGCCCTCTTCAAAAATGTCAATATCATAAAATACAAAGAAAGACTCAAGAACTATTCCAGATTGAAAGAAACTAAAAAGACATGAACACTAAGTGAAACACTTAATCTTAGATTTTTTCTTTTGCTATAAAGAACATTGTTAGGCAATGTGATAAATCCAAATAAGGACTCTAGATAATAGTGTTATATCCATATTAATTGTCCTGATTTTATAAATTGTACTGTGGTCATGTAAGAGAACATTCTTTGTTTTAGGAATTACACACTGAGGTATTTAAGGATAAATGGACATCGTGTTTGTAACTTGCTCTTAAAGAGTTCAGAAGAGAGAAATGAAACACATGTAGTCAAATGTTAACATTTGGAGGATCTGGGTAAAAAGTACATGAGAATTCTTTGTATTATTCTTGTAATTTTCCTGAATGTCTTTAAAATTATGATAAAATTTTAAATGCACAAAAATTGTATGGTGTTTTGAGTCATTGGGTCTTTGTGCTTGCTTACCTCCATGATGGATCTTGTCATTATGAGATAAGTGAAGTGTCCTCAGAATTCTTGAGCCACGGTATCTCTGTCTATATATGTCCATTGGGAAACCCAAGGAGGTACTGACTATTAAGGAGACTTTCTAATACCTGTACCAGAGCACAGGATTTGGATTAAAGAAAACAGAATTTGAGTCTTGCTCAAAAGTTGTAAGACCTTTGATAAGTGATTTCACTTTTGTTGGCTTTAAACCGTGTCTGGAATGTGAAGGGCTTGATATCAGTGATTCTTCTTTAACCCTTCCAGAACATTAATTTATTATTCTCATATGTCCTTTGAGTATTTAAATAACTGAGTCTGTTCTTCTGAATGTGGCTCATGATGGCTGCCTTATAATAAATTCCACATGATGTGGTCATGAATTCATGTGAAAGAAACTTCTGTTGTAAGGTTACTTGTTTGTTGTTTTAAAGGAAGAAAAAGCCAGATGAAGCAGTCAACAAAATTATTCAGTTTGTGATTCTGTTGACTAGATTTTCTCACATAGGAAATTGTATGAGTTTAGGCAAACAAGCTTCGTAATAATAATTATTGAAAACAATTTACTTAGTGTAACAAATATGCCCCATTTGTTGAGTTGGGATTGAGTTGGTTTATTTCTAAAACCTTCGGGCATATGTTAGTTCCCAACTTACATTGAAGGATAGAATTAAATGGTCTAATGTAAAAAGCTAGGAACAGGGGGATCTGAGCTGAGCCACAACATCAACCCCACAGCTGCTTTGCTCCTTAATATTTGGCAGAGGGTAGTTCTCCAGTCATTGCCCTTCCTCTTTCTTAAATAGAAGTAATGAGGCTTGAACCTCTCTTGCCTCTCAGGAGTGCTGCAGTGATGAGTGGAAGTGCCATTTGAAAACTGCTGTGAGTTCTCTGCTAGGAAGATATTTAAGTAACAAAGCATCCTCATCAGAGTACAGTCAGCTATTGCTACAAAGCCAGCACCAGGGGACTGAATCTTTTCATAAGAGCGTGATCTAGAATGTGCTGTAGATAGCCATTGGCTGGGGAGGGGGGGCGCGGGGCGGGGAACGGAGGGAGAAGCGGGGGAAGGAATAGGCTACCTTTCCTCTCTCACACCAAGTATTCTTATCTCAGTACTCTTATTTTTTTATGGCACTTATCATAAACCGAAATTAACTAATTATTTAACTTATTATCTAGTTGCCCTTCAAAAACATAAATTCAAAGACAGCAAGAAACAGGCGTGCTTTGTTTTCTTGTATCCCTTGACAAATGGTAGCTCAATAAAGATTTATTTAGAGATTAATGAATGAATTAGAAAATCCATGATACAATTTTGCTATTCTTTTTTGACAGAATTTGAGCAAATTTGCTAATATGCTTATAATTGCTCTTAAACATTTGAATTTCCATAGCCAAATAGGCAATTTCCCATGCATGTGATTTTTAAGATACCAATTGTAGACAACAAATAAATAAGTTGGCATGAGATGCTTAAAAGTGAGTACTTCATCAGCACAATCTTCTTAAGGAGCTTCAGCATGTATACCTAGTATCAGTGAAATGGATAATTGAGAATGTAGATTTTTTTTTTTTTTGGAAAGTAATGTGTGTGTGTGTGTGTGTGTGTGTGTGTGTGTGTGTGTGACAAAGTCTGGCTCTGTCACTCAGGCTGGAGTGCAGTGGTGTGATCATAGCTCACTGCAGCCTTGAACTCCTGGGTTCAAGGGATCCTCCTGTCTCAGCTTTCTGGGTGGCTGGGACTACAGGCACATGCAATCACACCCAGCTAAGTTAAAAATAATTTTTTTTAGAGATGGGAGCTCGCTATGTTGCCCAGGCTGGTATCAAACTCCTGACCTTAAGTATTCCTCTGCCTCAGTCTCCCAAGTAGCTGGGATTACAAAAGTGAGCACTGCATCCTTGAAGTAATTTTTATATCTGTTTTTTCTGCTCCATATCTTGTCACATTTTGTTGCGTTACATTGCTATAAAAAGCGCATCATCCACTTTATATCCATCTCTTTATATCCAAAGAGCTAAGGGGCTCATACAACTGCAGGCAGAAAGGGAGCAAGGTGGCAGTAGGGCCACCCACTGGGATTAATCATTTGTCACAGGTAGTCCCCATACTTCTATGGGTAATTGATCTTTACTTCCATGCTGGTTTTAAAGATGAAGAAACTTGTGTGTTGCACCTTCCAACAGCCACCAGTGAACATTTGCTTCATTCGTCCCTCTGTACTGGTGCCCCATAGTCTGATGTCCTTAAGCAATTCATGAAATACAGGTGAGGAAGGATGAGGACTGTCTTTCTTTTATTAACTGCCTCAGTTCTTTAATGGTAGCTGAAGCAGGGAAATGACCTTGGTGCTTGAAAGCTACACTTTTATTTATTTATTTTTTAAACTTTTTGTAAGAAGCCTTGGTGGGGGTCTTTTTTGCATGTATTTTGGACACTTGATCCTTGATCATTGTATTATTACCTTGACCCTCCTAAAAAATGACATTGATTATGTCATTCTCATTGTTCAAAGTCCTTTAGTGGCTCCCCTCTACTTAGAGAAGATAGTCTCAGGCCTTCACTCCAGCATACAGGTTTCCTCATAATATAATTCTAGGATAGTGTCGTGGTGATGAGCATTGATTCTGGGTTAAATACCTGATTCTGCCTCTTGTGACTTTGAACAAATTGCTTAACCTTTCTGAGCTTCCTGTTTACTCATGTATAAAATGGAGGAAACAAGAGAACCTGTCTCATAGGATTGTTTTGAAGATTAATGCAATCATTCATATAAAGTGCTCACCATTGTCCCTGGAACATTGTAAAGGCTCAAAAAAGTTTGTTATTTTTACCACCTCTCCCCCCTGAACCAGTCCAGCAACTGAACTAATTATTGTTGCAAGTACCCCATAATTTACATTTTCCTTCAGACTTCCTTTGGTTCATGCTTTTCTTTACTCTTTCCCCGACTTTCCCAAGTTCAAATGCTCCCCGTTCTCTGAGGCCCTGCCACAGTGTTACCTCATCTCTAAATCCTTCCACAAAAAAATATTTGCCCCTGTTTTTCCCTCCACAGTTCTAAGAGATCTCTCCTTTCCCTGAATTCCCTTAACACTTTTTGAAAGCCACAGCCACTTAAATCAAGGAGGCTCTCTGGAATTCCACTTAGGTGAGGTCTGAGGGATGTGTCTTCTGTGATGAGGTAATGTCAGTCCTCTCTACCATGCTGACTCTAACCAGTAAAGAGGACCACCCATAATTATGCCCAACACATAATAGTTGCTCAAAAAGTATTTATTCAGTGAAAGGACCTTCCCATGACTACTGTACAGATCACTCCACCAGAATCCCTAGTTTCATCCCAAACTGAAATTCCTCAGAAAGCGTGTGTTGAGATTTCAAAAACTGTTGAGCCTTGGGTGTGGGGAGGATTTGGTGACATGTCAGATATATTGTATGACTCATGAATTTAAACTGGTTTGGGGGATTCTATATGCTAGAACTCGATCTTTTCAAACTAAGAGTTCTTTTCTCCATGACAGCTATCATTTTTGCTCATGTTAGAGCTTCAAAATGATTGCATGGGAAGTGGAATGCTTTGGTATTTGAAAAGATTAGGAAGAGTTATTTCTGTCTTGCTATCTTCCCTTACAAGATGGCAGGGAAAAAGATGACACCCCTATATTTTGAAAAAAAAAATGTATTTTTTATCCAGAAGAATAGAAATGGGCTTGAGGGTTGCTGCCTGTGGTTTTGCTCAGCGCAGTTGATCTAGGCAGGGTGTTGGGGTAAAAACAGAATGGAACTTCTACACGTTATAGGAGATAACAGCAAGACTGTCACTGACTGGTGCCTGTTGGAAGGTGCAATATATATATAGCCAGAAATATATATATGACCGTAGATTATTCCTCCTCAACAGACTTAATGAAATTAGCCTCAGGCAATTTTCCTCATAATGCAAGGTGAGAAAATTTGGGGGGAAAGCTTAAGTTTTCCTATTTCTAAATAGGAAAGGCTTTAGTTCTAGTTTCAGCTTCTCCAGTCACAGGTTGAGAGTGCTTGGCTAAATTATTCTTTTTCCCTGGGCCTCCGTTTCTCCATCTGCAAAACAAGGGTATTGAACTAAATGGTCTATAAAGGTTCCTCAAATTTTTATCAATATGCCTTGATGAGACATATCAGGTTGGGAGCACCCATTTGGTGAGTGAGAAAAGCCCAACTTGTTTCGTATGTCATTGTGAAGGGTATGCCCTACCCAGGATTCACAATGACAGTCAACTACCTAGACATAGTCATCCAAGCAGGACCCCCAACTGTTGTGGTTGAATTGTCTCCCAAAAGTTCCTAACTGCCAGTACCTCAGAATGTTACTATATTTACAGACGGTCTGTTTCAAGAAAATCAAGTTAAAATGAGGTCATTAGGGTGGACCCTAATATAATATGACTAGTGTCCTTATAAAAAGAGAAAATAGGGCCAGAAGCAGTGCTTCATGCCTGTAATCCCAGCACTTTGGGAAGCCAAGGCGGGTGGATCACCTGAGGTCAGGAGTGTGAGACCAGCCTGGCCAGCATGGTGAAACCCTGTCTCTACTAAAACTACAAAAATTACCCAGGCATGGTGGCGGGCACTTGTAATCCCAGCTACTCGGGAGGCTGAGGCAGGAGAATCACTTGAACCTATAAGGTGGAGGTTGCAGTAAGCTGAGATTATGCCATTGCACTCCAGCCTGGGCAACGAGAGCAAAACTCCATCTCCAAAAAAAAAAAAAAAAAAAGAAGAGGAAATAGGACACAGACACACGGAAGGAAGATCATATGAAGACATAAGGGGAAGACAGCCATCTACAAGCCAAGGAGAAGAGCCTCAGAGGAGACCAACCCTGCCAACATTTTGCCTTGGACTTCTAGCCTTGAGGACTATGAGGAAATAGATTCCTGTTGTTTAAGCCACCCTGTCTATGGTACTTTGTTATGGCAGCCACAGCAAATAAATACAAGGACTGTGCTCTCTAAGGAAAAGTAGAAATGCTATTGTGGTGGGGGAGAATAGCAGGAAAAAATTGGGGTGAGAGAAAAGAGTTTGCAGGGCTGCTCCTAAAATTGTGTTTCCTAAGTGCCCGGTCCTTGGGTCAGAAGTTGGGCATACATTTACTCATTATTTAGAAACGGGGGAGAAGACAATTGAGAAGTTACCTGGGGCCATGTGTCATAGGCCCTGGGCATGCAGTAGTGAATAAGGCAAATATCTTCCAGTGGTGAATAAAGTCAGCAGCCATGATGGTTGCTAAGATGGAGAGAACGGCCTAATATAAGACGGTATGACAGGCAAAACTAACTTAATCTGAGCTCTTTGAAGGCTTTGTCTAAAAAGCTCCAAGGAAAGAGTGAGGATTAAGCAGGAGAAAAAGGAGGAGGCATTTCAGTGAGAGGATCTATGTGAATGTGAGAAGGTATGACCAAGGTTCTGAAAAGCAGTCTAGTGGAACTGCAATACAGCGAACAAGAAGTAGGGATGTGGAAGTATAAGCCAGTAAATTAGAAAAGATAAGTAGCTTAATTAGCTTAATACTTTTCATGGAGGAAGAGAAAAGACTAGGGTTAGAATTTAATTGACCAAGCCATTTGGCTCTGACTGCTAGCCATTCTAGACTTTATCCATCATTCTTTCACCTTCAAGATGACTAACCAAGGGATGGTCAAGCCTATCATATGCATTTTTTTTTTTTAATGCATGGAAAGAGCTTTTATTCTGGATGCCTCTTTCCATATTCCCTGGGGGACTGGCCAGGACAACTTAAAAAGAAAATTTTAGGATCCTTAGAGTCCAGACCTCTGCCTCCACTCTTCTACATCCAACTTTGAGTTTTCCTCGCTCCCCAGAATGGATGTTGCCTACAGAGAAGAAGAGAACCCAAATGAGAGAGGTGTTATGAGTAATTGTAGAAATTCTGAACAGCTTTGCTTAGAGAAAGTGAAAAAGAAGAGGGAAAAAGATAAGGACTGTTTCCTAAGAGGCCAGTTTAAAAGGCTCTTCTTTCAGCAAACTTTCAATTATAATTTGTCCACTCCCACCAGGATCTCATGTTACAGAGCTTTGAGGGGGAGAGAGAGATGTCTACCACTCTGCCCCTAAGCAGTGTTTTCTGACTACATCATCTCCACGGTTTGACATTTCCACAGTGGCTGTGTGGCTTTCTTTCCCTTCCTCCTCTGGTGTCATTACTCCTTCCCAAACTTCTCCCTAACCTGACCTTTAGTAGTTGTGATACAAGAGGAAGATTGTGTGTTAATTTCTGGTATTCATTTCCAAAGTGCAAGATTTGCTGGGGTAAAAAAAAGATGGCTGTACTCTTTTGAATAAGGCTTCCAGAGTTTGAGGAACTGTGAAAGTGTACCCCACTGAACTATGAAGAATAGGTACTCATCTGCATGGTTACCAAATCTACTGAAAGTTGCTATGTGCCCAGAAAATGTAAGCTGTTAAGTTGTACGTTCAGAGTAGCACCTTGGGGAGCTGAACACAAATCCAAACAATCCCAGATCATTACAAGTGGCTCAGCCCAAGCAAGATGTCCTGGGTTGTATGATTTCCACAAACTTGGAATGAAGTTAAGGGAAATTTTCCCAGGTCTCAATATGGAAGAAAAGAAAGAAAGAAAATTTAAGAAATGCAATCTGTTTCCCCAAATCAACCAAATGCCAGCTTGCTCTCTGCAACAGTCCAAAAATCTATTACAAGACAAAACAAAGTATAACCAGGGAGATGAATGCATTTGCTTCTAGCAAAAACTTATTATTCACTCCAAAGTCAAAGTTGTGAATGAGTTCATTCATTCAACAAACCTCTATTGGCTTTTGGATGGTCCAGTGTTTTTCATTGTTTACAAATTGCTCCTCTCAATTTATGTAGTTAATGGGAAGCTAACTATAACTTGTAAGTCTGGGGAAATGAACTGAAATTAAGCTTTTTGTAAGATGGCCAGTTGAGTATTTCTCCAGAGAGAGACCAATAATTCAGAGGAGGTGGTGACGGAATCTGCCTCGGACAAATCTCCTAATGATCAAAACAACAAGTAGTATAATGTCCACCCATATACTTGTTAAGAGCAGAATTGGGGAAAATAACCTTTTCTATCAATCTCTTCTTGCTATCAGGAATTTCTATGATCAGAAGTCAATCCAATTAAAAACCCAAGGAAAATCCCATAGGAGTAGAATCTAGATTCAGAAGTATTTTGTATTAAGTTATACTACAATGTCTTTGACCTGTTTTACTTTTGGAAACGGAGGGGTGCAATATGGAGTTTGGGGGTACATGTATCCAAGTATGAATTGTTCTTTATTACTATTCCAAGTATAAGGCCTTGTTTGTTACACTAAGAAAAGGATCAGAATTTTGTCTAAGCAAGTGAACTAGAAATATTTGTATTTAGTGGGCAAAGGACAAGCTGAAGAGGATTCATTTGTGCTTTTAAACACCACAAAATCAGTTTCAATTTTCCAAACATGCACTTCCTATTTTCTTGACACCACAGACACCAAAGAAAACCTGTACTAAGTGGAAGCCACTGACTGGGATAGTCTTAAGCAATTAGGGCAATCTCACATCTGTTTAATGCTTGTGTCTTACATATTACCACAGCTGAGGTTCCACACTGAGGCCCCAGGGCTTGGAAGGTTTATCAAATTGCTCTTGCAAGCTTCTCTTATCTCACCAGGAAGGCACTCCCCCCAGTGATTATGTGGAATGGCTTAAAAAATTAAACTGGGAATAAAGCTTCATCTGGGGACCATAGGCTCCTCATACAACCCAGCCTCTCCCTCTCCCCTCTGCACAAAACCTTGCTGTAGTTTCTCTCCTACTTCAGCTTCCAGTGTAGTTAGCCTGTATTTTTAGGAGCCCCTTCTCCTTTATCAGAAGGCCTCCAGAGTCCCCAAGTCCTCCGGGAAGACTTCTTCCACATCCTTGGAAAGTCTGTGATCACGGCAATTTGTTTGCTGCCTAGGATGCCCTCCCTCTGGACGCTTGCTTGTGAAGCCCTCAGCTCATCTTTTCATTCTGAGCTTAAGTAGTGAAATCTGAAATTTGAGCTCCCCAATCTGACCAGGGTTCTTCTTCCCTGTGCTGTTGTGCCGTTTCATCTTCTCCGTGTAGTCATCATACTGGATGGTCCTTTACGTGGATGTCTATCTTCCTCTATGACTACACCCTGGAGAGCAGGGGCAGGGTGGGCTCATCTTCATGTCCCTGGTGCTTGACATGGAAGAGGCAAAATGCTTCCAAAAGGACTTATTCCATTACTGAATATCCGTATGATAGATGGTTATACAGCCTTTAATTCCATGGTTTCCAAGATAGTTTAATAATATAAAAAGATGCTTACATTTTACATAATAGAAAAAAGTGTACAAAGCTATATATACTATGATGCTAATTCTATACTCATAAAGGTATATATTTTTATAATTATATGTATATCTACATATATAAATATATACACAGAGAAAAAAGAGACTAGAAAGAAGTGTACCAAAATCTCATCTGGTTTTGAGTTGTGGAATTATATGCTATTTGTAATAAATATTTTTCTCTAGATTCTCTATAGTAAACATATACTACTGTTACAATCAGAATAAAAAATGCAATTTTTAAATGAGTTGCAAACATGAACCATCTTATGATGGTGGAAGCACCCCTAAGCCAGTTAGAATAAAATTTGGTAAAATCAAGTACTGTTAATAAGTGTGTGGTACTCTGATAAGTGGGAAAATAATATAAGAGCATATATTTTGGTTAATATTCACAGTCGCCTTCTTTTCATAGTTTCCTCAGTAGCACAGGAGATACTTAAACCAGTCTGCCTCTTACAAGATTGAAAGTAATACACTTTTAAACTAAGGGTGACTGAGATCACAAAGACACAGGATTAGGCATAAAACTCTTCACTAACAGTTCTCCAGGGAATTTATCCTCCTAGCACCCTCAGCCCCCAGAATGATCTATAGGAAAGTTAAGATGCAATTACTTACAGCATCAGAACATGTCTTTGCTCTGGATGATGTGGTATATGATTAAAATGGGAGACTAACTTTAATGGTTAAAAAATAAAAAGAGCAAGGTAGCATTTTCTTTTTTATCTAAGGCTATGGCATTAAATGCCACATTAACAAGCCTTCTGTGGGGAGGTTCCTTGCAAGATTATGACACCTACTCTTTTCTTTGTTCCTCATTCTCAGAAAAGAACTGAATTCACCAGGCCAATGAGAAGGCCAGTCCAGTACTCTGAGTGCCTTTTCAGCTAGAACATAGTTTCATGGTTAGTCTTGGGCCCGGGAGTCTGACAGCCAGGGCTGCTTGGCTTCATCACTTATAAGTGATGAACTGAGGCTCAGTTTCTCTATGTGAAAAATGGGGACATGAATACCTACTTTACAAAGTTATTAAGGATTCCACAAGATAATACAGGCCAGGTGCTCACCACGGCATCTGAAGCATAACAAGTGCTCAAAATGTGGCCATATTTGGGACCTACTTTTACTCCCACTCACTTTCATTTTGACTGATTGCTTGACTAGTTTTTTTTTCTTTTGCAGCTTCAGTTTCTTCCAGTTCATTGTATGGATTTGTTGTCACAGCCATGGAAGACCTGTCCTTTACTTTTTCCTCTTTGGCTTGTGGTTTCCGCATATTGATCTCAGGTTTGAGTCTTAAATTAGACCTTGCCTCTGCTCCATTGTTCCTGACTCAAATGCTGAATATTTGGGGGTTATGTGTTCTCTATTCCTGACCTAGATTTAGTTTATGGACCATTATACAGGTGGAAAACTACTGGTTTTAGTCATACAGTCTTGAGTTAAGTCTCAGTTGTTTCTTACCAGCTGTGAGATTTCAGGCAAGTTGCCTGGCTCTGTGAGGCTGAGTAAACACTATTCTCTAACATAGGGACAACACGGGCAACTGAAAGGATGCAAAGTAATCTATGTGAAGCTCCTAGCAGAGGGCTAGATGCACAATAAATGCTTCTCCTCACTTTTCCTTAAGTCACAGCTGTAAAAATGTAGTCCTGTCTGCCCCAATTGTATGGTTTGTTTTCCTTCTCCTCATGACCACTGTCTTCTGTTTACATGAATGAGGCATGCTAATATGCAGACTGATGCATTAAAATGCTACCTTATTAATTCAGTATACCCCCCTTATTAGGAATTCATGATCATTCTGTCAGGGCCCAGGCTGAAATTTACCTTGTCAATCTAATCTTATGGGAGGGAGACAGGGAGGCCTAGGTGGAAAGGAGAGGCATGATCTGACCCACTTTGTGACCAGAACTGCTTTCATGAGGTGCATGATACTGGATTTGCTTCATATTTAATATATAACTGATGTAATGGGCTATCAGGCGGGCAATTACATAATGCCACTTTCATGTCTTACGGCATCCATATAAACTTGGGAGGGGCCTAGATGATTTCCTAAATATAAACATATCCACAGACTCCACAATTTGGTAATTATGCAAGAGCCATTGTGTCTGGCTCTTCCCTGTGTTTTCAGGCATGTCAGATACCCTTGCAAACTGCTCAATTTATATGAACTTCACATTTCCCCATTTAAGCTTTGGAGCTAAACACTTGAGTTTGTCATTAATTTTATAAAAGCTTTCCATGGTTTAGTGCTAAAGAAAGAGTGAGTTTGGTGTCTTCTCCACAAAATCTATACATTTCAAAATTTTAGGAGTGTGTAACAGAAAATAGTATTGGGGAGTTCAAGATTAGAATTAAAATTTAGCCTGATACAAGTATAGTTTTGGAATATACCTCAGATTCCCAGCATATAAGGTTTCTTAAAGAAGAAAAGATAAATAAATCTGAAGACATAAAGAAAGCCTGCATTGTCATCTCCCGCCGTCAAGTCTTCTAGGAATTCTTTAATATGAGAAACCCATTGAGTTCTGTTTACCTGTTCTGGGCAATGTTGAACAAGCAGATGTAAAAATCATTAGTTCCCTCAGCATCTCCTTTTTACTAAAGAAGTTGGTATCAGTGCATATGGGGGAAGCGGGGGTGGGGGCAGGGGGACTGTCCACACCAGATTAGATCAAGTCCTGCAGAGATTCCAGGCCAAAATTATTCTAGACCTCCTGATAATGATTCTGAATCACCAATTTTTAAAGAAACATTTTTTTTTCCTCCAAGCTAATCCCTTTTGAATGATTAAAAAAAAAGTCTATTTGCAAGCAAGGCGAGAGTGAAAGAACTGAGGTGAAGAAAGCATTTGCCATTGTACTTAGAATGCATCAGAAGTAGTTACACTTCCCTTTTCAGTGAATAGAAAGGGAAAAAGTATGGTTTTTCCCAGCAAAGTGTTGGAGATCTAAAATGTTTTCCCCTACCCCAACAATGGTGAAAACAGTAATAGAGAAAATGCCTTGGAAAATGAATACAGAAATAGAAAGCAAACACCAAGTAAAGGGTTGACTATGGTGTCCTTAGCAAACGAATGATTGAATAAATAGAAACCACATGAGAGAAAATATGCACTTTGATATTGTTTGCAAAAAAAAAAAAAAAGGAGATGATTCCTTTTTGCCAAATCAGAAACACTGACAATCAAACATTGCATTTGTTTTTATATCCATGGCATCAGTTCAATTTTTCATTAATTAAATGAGCAAGTTAGGGAATGCCTGTTTTAAGAAAATGCTCCAAAAATAACCTTGAAAAATCAGGTTAGAGATACACTATATACCCTGAGGGCAGCAGAAAGCAAAAGGGAAAATATGAAATTAGAAAGTGACCTATAATAACCGCTTCACTGTTAAATGTGACATAACATTCATTATCAATCAGGACCTAGTTTGATGTCTAATTTCACTGGCTGTCTAATTTATCAAATTAAATACAAATGAGAAAATACTTGGCCACGGAAAAAAGTACTCTATCATTTTGTTTTCTATCAGCTGAAAATCAACTGATTAGCACAGACAGGGAAAAGTAAGCTCCAGTACTTTACTGAAGAAAAATGTAAAAGGGATTTTTTTCCCCTAAACTGGGCTGGCAGAAGATATTGATGATGAAAAATCTCGGATTTCCCAGTGCTTGCTATATCTTCAGAATGGAGAAATGGCTGAGGTTTTCCCCTTCATTTATTGCACCAGTATTTAAGTGCTCATTCTGTCTAAGTTCAAGTATTTGCTTTATGGGCTGAATGAAGCCTCGCAGATTTGCAACTGCGGGCTGCTGAGGGTCTAATGCATCAGTGCCATCCCTTTTCATAGTTCACGGATGGAAAGGAAAGTTGTAATATGGTCCACTACTCTCTGCAGACGTTTGAAGACAAGAACTCCTCAAGGGAAACACCCCAAATTTGCATTCAACGCAGCTCCAATTCTGTGTGTTTGCCATACATACTTTGCAGTACTAATGATAGAGACACCATCTGATCTGCCCTGTGCTAAAATGTATCCTGAGTAAATGGGAACTTGAGGATGTACTGCATTTTTGAAGCAGGCGCACCAGAGGTTATTCAGAACTGTAAAAGAGGGGCCCCGCACAAGAACCTAAAAGGCTGCTGGGCCTAGAACAATCCATGGAGTGCAGAACACTGAACCAGCAGGAGTCCGACCTGGGTAAGCTGCAAGCCCTCCCTGGGCCCAGGTTTTTCTCACCAATAAATGAAGGCTTTGGGAAGGGATGCTTTGAGCTCGGGTACTTCTTATTTTTCTGTTGCAGCTCATTTGTTTCAAGATCTGAAATTCTGTTTGCCAAAACCCCTTAAGAATGGGAAGAAAGTGATTTTTTTTAAGCGATTCACAAAACCAGGATATTGCCAAAGAAAAATACCTCAGCCTACATCACCTGGACTTTCTGTCAACTTTTCCTTGCTTTTGCTTGTCTGGCACCTGTCTGATGGAATGGTGTGTGCCTGGCGGCAGCTGCCTTTTAAAACAACCTTTATTTTCAAATGGGTTCTTCTTTACCTATTAAATCCCATCCCTCTGCCCTTTGTGGAACTGGCCTTCTACCTAAACCTAGTTCCATCTGCTCTAAATGTTACACACGTTTGCTTTGTAATCTTGAAACAATTCTCCAAAACTGTCTATGTATATTTGGATGAAAAACGTCAATTGTATGGAAGTTGTTTTGTTTTCTGTTAATCATTTACTTGTCTCAGCAGATATCACCACACAGAGAGACTAATTAGGGTCTAAGCATACAGACAACTGTTAAAAAGAAATAACATGTCATACATTTTGGGACACTTCATAGATGTTTTTGTACTTTGATGAAGAATGTGGATACTACAAAAGAAAATCAGGTTTTAACAAAACTCTTACAGAAATGACATATCCAATATATTCATATATATACACAAGAATTATGTGTGACAGGTTGGGATGTGTGCGTATATGAATATATTGGTGTGTGTGTGTGGTGTGTGTGTGTGTGTATATATATATATATATTTACCTTTATGCAAGGGATACAACAATACACCTTTTTTTCTTCATATGAACTATCCTCCCACTGCCCATTATGTGCTAGTCAGTACTATTTAAAATACAGAAATCCTGTTCATTAAAATATCTTAATTAAAATAGACATTTCTTCCCTTAGAAAAAGAATTAAAACCTTTTAGGGCCTAGCTTTAAAAAGCAACATGCTACAGCTGATTTATTTTGGTGGTTGTTTTTATGGATGTGAAAAATATTACCACTGCAACTAGCAAGAACTATAAATGATACATTATTGCAATTGTTCTAAAAAATCAGAACAAAACTAATTTATTATAGTTCTGTCTTCATTATACACCACGTGTTGGTGAGTTAAACACAACAAAATTGTCTTTTCTTTTAAAAGTGTCTACTAAAGATAAAAAGAATAAGATAACAATTAACATGTTGTTACATTAAAAAATTTGATATACATATTTCTATTGCCTGTTAGCTTGTTCTAAGCCTCTTTATTACAAAAAAAAGGAAAGAAAAAGAAAACTCATTGTTTAAAGGCAAACATTCAATTCAGTTGATACAACATTACAGTACAGTCAACTAACATCATTCAACGAAGGTAACAAGTCTAGCCTTAGCTTCTTGAGTTAAAAGTCTGTAGACCAGATTGCTACAAAAGTTTCAATGCTGCTTCAAAACTGTATGTTAGCTTTTTGGAGGACAAGGTACTTTCTACCAATGGCTTCAGAAGGGGTCATGCTACTGGTAAAAGCACAGGGGAACCCCAACCTGTCATTAATCATTTTATTGAGCACTGTAGTTAGAAGAGCATTACTGAGCTTAGCACAACAACTAAAATAAAATAATATAATAATAATCATAATAAGAATAAAAACCAAACACAAACTGGAAGCCTAGAGTCGCTGCCAGCCGTGTCAAACCCTTGCGATACGCTATACTAAAAAAATTTGAAATATCCACCCGTCCTCTCCACTCTGCCACAAACTAGCAAAGTCAAAAATACAAAAGTCTTCAACTGGTTTACTTTTGCAGAATAAAGCAAAAACGTCTTTGTGCTCCTTACTACCAGAAGCAAAATATCCTCTGAGTTACCACATGTAATAGCTTCTGGATGTGTCAACCTGGGTTGGCTTGGTGTCTGCAGAACCATCTTTGTCTTTCTCACTGTCGCCTTCCCAGAGGTTAATGAGTGGTGGGTACAGCTCATTTAGTGGGATTGAAGAGGTTTTTTGCATATACTTTTTTAGTGAGTGGTGGTAGTTTTTTCTCTTAAATCTTTTGGCAAAGTACACAGCAATGGATGCAAGGCTAATGACGGCAAACATAGACCCCATTACTGCAGCAAGCGCTGTACTGGTTTCTTGATCAGAGATGTCCAGTGCGAAGGCGGCATTTTTGGTTGTGACATTTACGCATGACTTTTGAGTCTGCTGATGAATATTGGACACCGTGAGACACACTTCATAATCTGTGGAAGGCTGCAGATGTGTTAGGTTGTATTCATGGACATCTACTGGGACCCTGGCAGTATATGTTATGTGGGGGTTATCAATCTTCATGGTGGCGGATGACCATTTTAAGTTTGACGTCATGACGTTGGAATTAACTTTCCAGGACACTAAGATGGAATGGGATTCTGTCTGCTTGACGTATATTTTTAGCACCTGGGTACCATCCAGAAGGGTCCCATTAACCTTAATTGTTGCTACCCGAGTGTCTGCCCCTTGGACATTCTGGGCAACACACGTGTATCTTCCTGAGTCTTCAATTTGTATGTTAGATATTTCCAAGGTGCCTTCGCTACTTAGCTTGTATTTATCTGAAAGGGTTTCCACAGTTATCTTATTTCCAATGGGCGTGACCCAGTAAATTTCAGGTTCTGGCTCAGCCATGGCTCGACAGTCTAGGAAAACCGTCATGCCGATATCCATGTTTAAACGATTTGGGAAGGTGTCGTGAGATATCATTGGGAGGCACTGTTCACTCGAATCCTGGATTAAAACTTCCTTCACCTGGTGCCCTTTATATTCAGGCGGCATGGCACAGAACATGGATAGGGGCTCCATGAAGCGGATGTTGGTTTTGTTGGAGTTAATCCAGTGGATCACACAGTCACACCTCAGGGGATTGCTATGGATACTGATCTCACGCAGATTGGGGAGGGATTCGACTGTCTTTTGGTAAATGGCATTCAAGGCATTGTTGTTCAACATCAGGCTTTCCAGAGCAGGGACACTTCGGAAAGCCAAGCGGTGGATATAAGAGAGTTTAGGGTTATTGGTGGCTTCCAGCTTTGTGAGTTCAGGCAAGTTATCCAGGGCATAGCGGTCGACAGAAACGAGTTCTCCCATATTGTTGATTCCCAGTTCTTTTAACCGAAGCATATTTTTGAAGTCCCCTTCTTGGATTTTGTGAATGGGGTTTTTGTTGAGGTCTAAGAATTTCAAATTTGGAACTTTTTGCAGGGCAAGTTGAGGGACTTTGACCAGTTTGTTATCATAAAAAGACAGGCTCTCAAGGCTATCCAGACCCACCAAAGCATTTCCAGGAATATCAGTGAGATACATTCCTGCCAAAACTAAGCTTCTCAAATTTACGAGGGGTTTGAAGTTCATATCCAGAATTCCAATCACAGGGTTTTCTCCAATCATGAGAATTTCCAGGTTGGGTGTAGAATCAAACCAGCGACTATCAATAACTTTCAATTTGTTGGAGTTCAGGTGGAGCCTTAATAGATTTTTTAAGCCTGCAAAAGCATTAGCAGAAATAGTGCTAATTTGGTTGTGGTTGATGTAGAGTTCTTGAAGGTTGCTGAGGTCTTGTAGACAGTAGTCAGTCATCTCCGTAATCTGATTTTCCTCCAAATGCAGTGTCGTGAGCTGGGTTAGGTTTGCCAGCCCAACCTCCTTAATGTTAGTAAAGTTGTTTTGGGAGAAATCTAGTTCAGTCAAGTTGAAAAGCTGCTGCAGCTCATCCACAGTCTTTGCGATGTTATTGCTCTGTAAGAGAAGCACTTGTGTGTCACTAGAGAGGTTACTGGGAATCCTTGTTAAGCGGAGGTCATTGCAATCAACAGTCGTGGCTTCTCTGTAAGTTGACTGTGGGGTAAACCAGGGACGAATTTCACATACGCAAAGTTGTGGACACTCACTATTCTGTATGGAAGACTCAGTTAATGAAGTCATTAGTAGGCCCAGCACCAATTGGCAAGCTGCTACAACAAAGCTCATTCTAGCCATGCTGGCTTGCTGAGCAAGCTCAACTCCTGACACCCTTAAGTTTTAACAAAACGTGAACACGATATTGTGATATGTAGGACAGCGAGCAGAAAATGTAAACATTCAAGCAAAGTCTTGGTTGAGCTGTGTAGAATTCCAGAGTCCAAAAGGATGGTTTTCAGGAGTTTTCAAAAGGCAGAAAGCAATCTGAAGTCTTTTAAACTGTGTCTCTCAATTCCAGGCATGTGCACAGGTCTGTGGCATGAGTTACTTCAGCCAAATTGAAGTCTGGAGATGTGCCTGAAAATTAGATTAGGACAGATGTTATGCTTATTCCATATACTTTCTACATTACAGCCTTTCTTTTGTTTACTAAAAAGGCACAGTCACTCACAAATCTAGTATTGAATACATTCAAAATCCATTCAGGATAACCAAATAGGCTTTTAAATTGTAGGACATACTTACTATATCCCACTTACTATACTAAAACTAATTTTAGAACTCCTTCAATTTTACAATTAAATTTAGACTCCATGTACCACCAGAGTCATATATGACTGTGTACAGTTGTATGTATACACATGTAAAGTCACTAAACATGCACACACACACATACAAGTGCACACACTCATACACACTTACTAGAAACACTAAGAAAAAGCCTGCAGATGTCATTTCTTTAAAAACAAAGATGTCTTTAGAAACTACATTTATAGCTCCAAAACATTAAAAGTTCATTCCTAGTAAAAGCAAAACATGAATGGTAGCTTATTAAAGACTCAAAGCTAAGTTTTAGATCTTTACATTTTAGTTAATACCTCATTTGTCTCCAGGAATTGTTTCTTTTCTAAATGGTACATTCTGTAGACATATTCAGCCAATGCTTTTCTAGCTCAATTATTCTTATGCAAAAAGTTAATTTAATATTCTACAACATGGATGGAAACATCAAAAACATGCTTGAAAGATGCCAGTCATAAAAGATCACATATTGTATGATTCCACATATACAAAGTATCCAGAATAGGACAACCTGCAGAGACAGAAAGTAATTTGGTAGTTGCCTATGGCCAGGGGTATGGGGGGGTACAGTGGGAGGAGTGCTAAAGGCTACAAAGTATTTTTTGAGATGATGAAAATATTCTAAAGATTGTGGTGATGGTTGCACAATTCTGTGAATCTTCTAAAAACTCTTGACTCAAACATTTTAATGAGCAAATTATGTTATGTGAATTATATCTTGATAAAGTCAGATATGTACTGCTCACCTGCTTGCAAAGATAGTATTAGTAGTTAATGGCTCTATTTTTTCTGCATTCCTATCAGCTGTAAAAAGCCATTATGGATCCAGTGTTTGTCTTGCTTTCCCAAACTGGGCCATTCACTTGCTAAAGTAGTCAAAGCAGAGTTACATGTTTTCCTGGTGTTTGTCTTGCTATAGTGCACTTGAGTCTTGAGCACTGAAGAACTTCAGTGACAAGTGTATTCTTTACCTTCCTACTATAAGGATCTAATAAAATCGAGCATATGTGTTTAAACCCAGTGCTCAATACATAGCAAGCTCTGAATTCATGCTAGCTGCTATTAACAACCTTTTGATTTTGTAAAACATAGTAATCTTTGTGACTAAGAGTATAAGAATACAAATAGCCAGTACTAAAAGTTATGTATTTAATGAGTCATATTTTCATAGTAAGAAGAAAAAGTCCTACAACTTTTTTGTTATACAAAATATGAAAACTGCATTACTGGTCTGACAATAAAGAAAAAAAAAATCCAGATTCTGGCAAGTATGAGACAGGAGTAGGAAATGATTGTGTAGGAGTAGGAAATAAGTGTGTTGCCTGATACTAGATGCCTTCTAGTCTTGGTGGGAGGAAACATACATCTGGCATTCTTCTCCCTCCTCCCCATCTCCAAGTCTGGTTACTTCACCCTTTACTATGTAGTCTTGTGCCACCATAAGGAAAGTCTGGCCAATGATGGACCGCACATACAATGTTAGTCCCATAAAGTTGTATTCATAGTACCATATTTTTATTATACCTTTATGTTTCAATACACAAATACTTGCCATTGTGTTACAATTGCCTATTGCCTTCAGGATAGTAACATGCTATACAGGTTTGCAGCCTAGGAGCAATAGGGTATATCATATAGGCTACATACCACCTAGGTTTATGTAAGTATACTCTATGACATTTGCACAATGATGGAATCACCTAATGACACATTTCTCAGAACATATCCCCATCATTAAGTGACATGCCTGTATTTGCAAAACTTTTCAGTATTATAAAACTAGTTTGACTCTGACTTTTATCCGGATATTCTATGAAATGAAAAAATATGGACTGGGCGCGGTGGATCACGCCTGTAATCCCAGCACTTTGGGAGGCTGAAGGGGCGCAGATCACGAGGTCGGGGGTTCGAGACCAGCCTGACCAACATGGTGAAACCGTGTCTCTACTAAAAATACAAAAATTAGCCAGGCGTGGTGATACGCGCCTGTATTCCCAGCTACTCAGGGGCCTGAGGCAGGAGAATCGCTTGAACCCGGGAGGCGCAGGTTCCAATGAGCCAAGATGGCGCCACTGCACTCCAGCCTGGGCGACAGAGTAAGACTCTGTCTTAAAAAAAAAAAAAAAATACCGCAGAGAATAACATTTTTATTATTAACTCCACAAATTTATTTCACTTTTGTTTCTGTTTAGAGGAATCTTGAAACAGGTGCAACGGCCACAATAAATTGCTAAGAAAACTTCTGCCACAGGTTATTTCTCAATCATAACTCAAAATAGAAAACCAAAAGAATAAAGCTACCTTTCATAACTGAGATAGAATTTCAACTAATTTTTATTTGTTTATTTATCTTTGAGACAAAGTCTTGCTCTGTCTTCCAGGCTGGAGTGCAGTGGCACGATCTCGGCTCACTGCAACCTCTGCCTCCCGGGTTTAAGCAATTATCCTACCTCAGCCTTCTGCATAGCTGGAACTACAGGCACGTGCCACCACGCCTGACTAATTGTATTTTTAGTAGGGACAAGGTTTCACTGCATTAGCCGGGATGGTCTTGATCTCCTCACCTCGTGATCCGCCCACTTCGGACTCCCAAAGTGCTTAGGATTACAGGTGTGAGACACCGCACCCGGCCTCAACTAATTTTTATGTTTCAAATGAATGTAAGGAAATGTATCAAGAAGTAAAATATGTATTAAAGTTGTGTGAGAGACTTCCAAATCAGTCTATTAGTATTGAGAAATAGCCTTTATGGGGCTATAGTTTGAACATTATTACAGCTAATACCCCCATTTTAGTTTAAATTATATGATTTGAGATAATTGTGTTGAAATCTTCAAAATTTTCTTTGACATACACACATACCTTTTTCAACCAACCAACCAACCAATCAACCATGGAAACCCAGAATGTTAGAAATCAGATCAAGCACAGAGGAAGACATTTTTTTCTTCTGCATTCTATAAGAATGTATGTATAAGAATTTCCTCTCCACATCCTACAAGACATTCCTTTGGCAGCAAGGAATTAAACATCCTTAATACAAAAGGAGGTGTTAAGATATTTCTATTTCTATTTAATTCTGAATTCTCTTTAGTAAATTTCACCAAATGTTTTTAACATGACATTATACATAGAACAACTTTTATAGCGCCCTTAAGCCAGTTTAGATGTTTGCAATGTAGGGCATTTCTCAGGAGCTACTCACTAATAGTGTTTAAATGTAAATCCATTATCACAACAAGAAAACTACAGACCAATATTCCTAATGCATACTGATGCAAATCTTCTCAACAAAATGTAGCAAACCAAATTCAAAAGCATATTAAAAAGATTGTATACTATGAACAAGTTGGATTTATACCCGGAATGCAAGGAAGGGAATGTGAAAAACAATTAGTATAATATATCACATTAACATAATGAAGAAGTGAAAACACATGATCATCTCAATTGATGCACAAAACCATTTGACAAAATTCAACACTTTTTCATGATAAAAACACTCAACAAACGAGGAATGGAAGGAAAGTACCTACACATAATAAAAGTCACATAAGAAAAGTCCACAGTTAAAATCATACTCAATCGCGAAAAACGGAAAGTTTCTCTTCTAAGAATGGGAACAAGGAAAGGATGCCTATTCTTGCCATTTCTATTCAACATAGTACTGGAAACTCTAGTCACAGCAGTTAGACAAGAAAAATAAATAAAAGGCATTTAAATGGAAAAGAAGTAAAATTATCTGTTCCCAGATTACATAATCTTATATATAGAAAATCCTAAAGATTCCACAAAAAACCCACTAAAACTAATAAATGATGTTAGCAAATTTGCAGGATACAAATCAACACACAAATGAGTTGTATTTCCATAAACGAACAATGACTAATCTGAAAAGGAAATTAAGAAAACAACCCCATTTACAAAAGTCTCAGAAAGAATACAATGCTTAGGAATGAACTGAGAAGGCAAAAGACTTGTACAATGAAAATTATAAGAGATAACCAAAATAAATCAAAGATGACATAAACACAATGGTGAAACATCCCATGTTTACAGACCGGAAAATTTAATATTGTTATACTGTCTATAACACCCAAAACAAT
The DNA here is from genome assembly GCF_008728515.1 of Papio anubis. Taxonomy (NCBI): domain Eukaryota; kingdom Metazoa; phylum Chordata; class Mammalia; order Primates; family Cercopithecidae; genus Papio; species Papio anubis. The sequence continues at coordinate 61,061,819 of NC_044977.1, forward strand.
CTACAGAGTCAATGCCATCTCTATCAAAATCTCAATGGTAACTTCCACAGGAAAAATTTCTAAAATTCATATAAAATCAAGAGATTTTACATTGCCAAAGTAATCCTGAAAAAGAACAATGTTGGAGACCTCACACTTCCTGATTTCAAAACATACTGTAAGGCAACAGTAATCAAGATGGTGTAGTACTGACATACAGACAGACATATAGACCAATGGAACAGAGTCCAGAAATAAACCCTTCTATACATGCTCTTTATGATCTTTGACAAGGGTGCCAATACTATACAATGAAGGACAGTTTCTTCAACAAATTGTGTTGGGAAAACTGGATATCTACATGAAAAGAATGAGGCTGTACTCTTCCCTTATGCCATATACAAAAATTAACTCAAAATGCATTAAAGACCTAACCATAAGACCTAAACCTTTGAAACTCCTAGAAGAAAACATAAGGGAAAAGCTTTTGGGTATTTGGCAATGGTTTCTTAGATATGACACCGAAAACACGGGCAACAACAACAAAAGACAAATGAGATGACTTCAAACTTACAGCCTGTGCATCAAAGGAGACAATCAACAGAGAAAAAAGATGACCTACAGAATGGGAGACAGTATTTTTAAATTATATATATGATAATGGATTAATATCCAGAATATATTGTAAACTCCTACAACAAAATAACCTTATTAAAAAATGGGCAAAGGACTTAGACAGTTATCCAAAGACATACAAATGACCCACAAGCATATGAAAAAATGCTCCATATCACTAATCATAAGAGAAATGCAAATAAAAAGCACAATGAGGTATCACCTCATACTCATTATGATGGACACTATCACCACAGAAAATAACACGCACTGGAAAAGATGCAGAGAAATTGTAACCCTTGTTCACTGTGATTTCTCAAAAAATCGAAAATATAATCACCATATGATTATATCCCAGTTCAGGGTACATATCCAAAAGAATTAAAGCAGCATCTGAAAGAGATATTTATTTGTACACCCACGTTCATTGCAACTATTATTCACAATAGTCAAGAGGTGGAGGCAGCCCAAATGCCCAATGACAAATGAATGGATAAAGAAAATGTGGTTTAATTAAATCCCGTTTGTCAATTTTTGCTTTTGCTGCAATTGTTTTTGGTGATTTTGTCACCAAATGGTGATTTTGCCTGTGCTTATGTTTTGAATGGTATTGCCTAGATTTTCTTCTAGAGTTTTTATAGTTTTGTGTTTTACATTTAAGTCTTTAATCCATCTTGAGTTAATTTTTGTATAAGGTATCCAGGTTCATTTTTCTGCATATGGGTAGTCAATTCTCCCAGGATTATTTATTAAATAGGGAATCGTTTCCCCATTGCTTGTTTTTGTCAGGTTTGTGAAAGATCATATGGTTGTAGATGGGTGGTCTTATTTCTGAGTTATAAAAACAAGATCATGTCCTTTGCAGGGACATGGATGGAGCTGGAAGCCATTATCCTGAGCAAACTAAGGCAGGAACAGAAAATCAAACACCACATGTTCTCACTTATAAGTGGGAGCTGAACAATGAGAACACATGGACACACAGGGAGGGGAACGACACAAACAGGGCCTGTTGGGTGGTAGGGTGAGGGGAGGGAGAGCATTAGGAAATACAGCTAATGCATCCTGGGCTTAATACGTAGATGATGGGTTGACAGGTGCTGCAAACCACCATGGCACACGTTTGCCCATGTAACAAACCTGCACATCCTACACATGTACCCCGGAACTTAAAACAAATTAAAATTAATTTTAAAAAATGAAAAAATGTGTGGTGGCTCAAACTAGACTGCTCTGATCCCACAAGAACCCTGCTGCTGTCCATTCACATCAGGACCACCCAGGAAAGCAAACAATTTAGCCTTCCCGGCATGATATCACCTAGTCCCTTGGACTATAGAGTGAGGGCTTATGTGTCTCCTATTTAGAGAGTGTGTTTCATAATTATACAAAGGGTAGAAAATGGACCAACCAACAGGCTGACTCATTTTTTAAGAGGGTGGCAGTAATAACCCCAAATGAGCTCAACAAAACTGGGGAATCCAAGGAATGGTGCTTGAAGGGAAGTGGGGTTGGTTGTGGTCCTTAAACCTCTTGGCACTTTTATAAAATGGGGCAGGGTGGGAATGGAGTAATACAGCCCTTGCCTCCAATCCAAATGCACTCAAGGACTTAGTATTTAGTCTTATTTTCCAGTTTTGTTTGTTTACAAAGCAACCTTGCTTGATACTGCAGGGAAAGTCAAGTTTTTCATTTTGCCCACTCAGGGCTACTCGCCTGGGTCAGCATCTTCCCTAGCGTCTTCACAGCACTCCTAAGGAAGACTTTTGCAGTGCTCTCCAGAGCTGAGGGGAGTGGAATTCAGTGGAGGGAAAGTGAAAGGAAACTAAGGTTTCCCGTTTCTTCTCAAGGCAGATGTTCTCAGCTTCCTTCACACCTCCTTCCCATAGGTGCAAGAGACAGTACAGCTGGGTTGTGTAGGAGGGCCGAGAAGAAAGAGGCACTTAGTCTAGTCCCACGTTTGGCCCAAGACAGGTACATAGCAGATACCATCCTATCTTCCCCTCTTAATAGCAGGCCAACCACATGTAACCCTTCCCCGTCTTTACTAATGCACCCTCTTTGTGGTACCAGCAACAAGGGACAGATAGGCCCACCCACTCTAGTCTAGGGAGAGTTTTGCTACTATCCCTAAAATTGTACCACCCCCATATCCCACTCCTTTTTGTAAAAACAAAAGGAGTTTAAACCTGTAAGCATGCTATTGCTTTCTATGTGTTAATCAGTTTCCTTCCATTTGAGCTGCATAAGAGGGAAGGGTATCGGAAGCATAGGCCGTAATCTTGTGCCAATCAGTAAAAACCACTACTACACACACACACACGAAAATGTGGTGTGTACATACAATGGAATATTATGCAGCTTTTTAATCAGTAAAAACCACTACTACACACACACACGAAAATGTGGTGTGTACATACAATGGAATATTATGCAGCTTTAAAAAGGAATTCCTGTCATATGCTATAACATGGATGAATCTTGAGGACATTATGAAATAAGCCATTCACAATAGCGTGAATACTACATGATTCCATTCATATAAGGTAGTCAAAATCACAGAAACAGAAAGTAGAAAGGTGGTTGCCAAGGGCTTGGAGGTAGAGGGAACTGGTGTTTCATGGGAATAAAGTTTTAGTTTTGCAAGATGAGAAAGTTCTAGAGATCTGTTACACAATAATGTGAATATACTTAACACAACTGAACTGTACACTTAAAATTGAGAGATGATAAATTTAATGTTAAGTGCTTTTACCACAAAAAAAAGTGAAGCCATTATAATTCAGGCCAACTTTTATAACATATACAAATTAATTATTTAAATTCTGCAACAAATAAAAAACAGCTGGAATAGATTTTTTTTTTTTTTTTTTAAAGTGAAATTGCTTTCTTCTAGGGCTGATTGACTAGATCTATCAAATATACGAAGAAAATGTCCTGCTAATTACCAGGGAGATGTTCCACAAACAAGTCTGGCGGTTTAAAGAAACAATCCCTTAAGTAACAAAACATGGCTTTAAGGCCCAGAATTGGCAAGGGATGCATTTCGAGAGTCCCACAAACAATTATACAATTACATTTGATGCTTCTTTTTTTTTCCAACAAGATATATTTGGGACACTCTGCTCTGAGTATAAAATTCTGAAGGCAATGAACTGCATGATCATCACCATCACTGCACTTGGCAAGCGCTCTCATTTTCCCCATAGAACTGTGTTAGATAGGATGTTAGTTCAACAGAATAAAAATATTTGGTGAGACTTAGCACTATGATTTATATGCATTAACTTCTTATGAAGTTAGGCAAAAAAGAAATATGTACTCACAATAACAAGTTGGTTATTTGTATTTCTGTTACTGGAAAAAAAAAAAAAAATCTGGCAGCTCTGGGGTTGGAGAAAGAATTCTACCCTGGAGGAATCAAGTGTTCTGTATTCGAATTACGCTTCTCTACTTACTAGATGTGTCACCTTGTGCAAGCTGTAGACTTTCCCCAACTTACGATAGTTCAACTTACAATTTTTTGACTTTATGAAGGTGTGAAAGCAGTACACACTTAGTAGAAATCTGAGTACCCATATGATAGCATTCTATTTTTAACTGTCACTGCAGTATTCAATTACACGAGAAATTCAACAGTTTATTAGAAAACAGACTTTATGGTAGATGATTTTAACCAATAAAACTAATGTAAATGTTCTGACAATATTCAAGGTAGGCTATGATGTTTTGGTAGGTTAGGTGTATTAAATGCATTTTCAACATAATGATATTTTCAACTTAAGATGGGTGTATCAGGACGTAACCCTATCATAAGCTGAGAATTCTCTGTGATTCAGTTTCCATAGCTAAACTTAAGGCTAAGTATATATGGTTCATATATGTACATTATGATAACAAAAAAGTACCTATGTAAAAATATTCAGCCTAGGGCCTGGGTATGATGGTTAATACCCAGTGTCAACTTGATTGGATTGAGATACAAAGTATTAACCTTGGGTGTGTCTGTGAGGGTGTTGTCAAAAGAAATTAACATTTGAGTCAGTGGGCTGGAGAAGGCAGATCCACCCTTAATCTGGTGGGGACAATTTAATCAGCTTCCAGCGAATATAAAGCAGGCAGAAAAACATGAAAAGGAGAGACGGACCTAGCCTCCCAGCCTACATCTTTCTCCTGTGCTGAATGCTTCCTGCCGTTGAACATCAGAGTCCAAGTTCTTCAGTTTTAGGACTCGGACTGGTTCTCCTTGCTCCACAACTGGCAGATAGCCTAGCCTATTGTGGGACTTTGTGATCATGTAAGTTAATACTTAATAAACTCTCCTTTACACACACACACATATATATATATATCTCCTGTTCTGTCCCTCTACGAGAACTCTAATACAGATTTTGGTACCAGGAGTGGTTCTAAAGGAACAGAATATTAAAGGATGGAGTTCTTTCATTGATTTTGGGGCTTCTGGAGTTGGCTGCTTAATATGATTAGATCCCAAAATGCTAAGGACTCTACTTCTAATAGTATGGAGAACACTGATAGTCGTTGGTGTTAACTATTTAGAGACTTATGCAAAATAAATGCATTTGACACTGCTGATTCACCGCTTGTCAGAGGCATGGAGTTTAGTGACCCTATACATTTAATACCTTTGACCATATGTGGAGAACCAAGAAACATAATGAAGCTGGTTGGTTGCTCCTAAGTTCGGTGGACAAAGTGATGAAAGAAAATGATGAACTCAGGGATTCTATCTCCTTGCTTCAGAAGCAGATACTGAGCCTCAAATCTGCTAAGACTGCCCTGAATCTTATCTCCTGAAGAGAAAGAGCTGAAATTGTGGAAAAACAAACACAAGTTCTTATGCTAGCGGCTGACATGCAATGAAAGGTGCATGCACAGCCTTGCCAGGTATCTATAGTTAAAGTGAGGGCATTGATTGGAAAAGAATGGGACCCTGAAACTTGGAATGGGGATGTGTGGGAAGACCCTGATGAAGCTGGGGACACTAAGTTTGTAAACTCTGAGGAAACTTTTTAGCCAGAAGAAACAGCTTCCCCATCCCCAGTAGTGGCAACATCCCCTCCCCAACACATGCTGCCATAGGCCTTTCCACCTTTGTCTGAGGAGACAAACCCTGCACTGCCTGAGGCAACAGTGGTGGCCTCTCCCCTGAGGCAGCTGCCAGGCAAAATAATGTTGATTCCCATCAGGGGCCACTCTCAATACCCCTGTTTGCTTCTAGACCTATTACTAAAGTCCCCTGGAGGTGAGGTTGAGAGTGTGACCCATGAGGAGCTGCACTACACTCGAAAAGAACTGTTTGACTTCTCTAATTATATACAGAGCAATCTGGAGAACAGGCTTGGGAATGGAAATTAGGGGTATGGGATAATGGTGGAGGGAATATAGAGCTGGATCAGGCTGAATTTATTGATTTGGGCCCACTAAGTAGGGACTCTGCATTTAATGTTGCAGCTCAGGGAGTTAAAAATATTCTAATAGTTTATTTGCTTGGTTAGCTGAAACATGGATTAAAAGATGGCCCACTGTGAGTAAGCTGGAAATGCCTGATCTCCCTTGGTTTAATGTAGAGGAAGTGATCCAAAGGCTTAGGGAGATTGAGATGGTGGAGTGGATTAGTCACTCTAGACCCACTCATCCCACCTGGGAAAGCCCAGAAGATATAGCCTTGACCAATGCCTTGCAAAATAGATTTGTGAGGGCAGCACCTGCATCTCTGAAGAGCCCTGTAATTGCTCTTCTCTGTATGTTGGATCTAACAGTGGGAACCACAGTCACTCAACTATAAAATTTAAATACAGTGGGAAGAATTGGATCCCAAAGTGGCAGGGGCCAAGTGGCAGCACTCAACTATCAAAGGCAAAGTGGGCGTAGCTACTGTAATGGACAGCAGAGACAAAGCAGCAATCAGAATAATCTGACTCATGGAGAGCTCTGGCATTGGCTAATTAATCACAGCGTTCCTAGAAGTGAAATTAATAGGAAGCTTACTGCATTCCTACTTAAATTATACAAACAGAAAACCTCTAGGCTGCATGGACAAAAGACTAATTTGAATTATAAAAACAGAGAATCATGACCTCTCAATCAATTTCCAGACTGGAGCCAGTGTATGGAACCAGAACCACTTGAATGAAGGGGAGCCTGGGTCCCTTTAAGGAAAAACCCCACTACATTACCAACAATTTATGCAGTGAATCTTTCTCCTATCCTTCCCCTAGGAGACCTCCAGCCTTTTAACAGGGTAACTGCGCTGGGGAAAGGGAAATGATCAGACATTTTGGGGACTACTAGATACTGGCTCTGAGCTGATATTGATTCTAGGAGACCCAAAACATCATTGTGGTCCTCCAGTTAAAGTAGGGGCTTATGCAGGTCAGGTAATTCATGGAGTTTTAGCTCAGGTCCAACTTGCAGTGGGTCCCCTGACTCATTCTGTGGTCATTTCATTTCCCCAATGCCAGAATGCATAATTGGCACAGACATACTTGGCAGCTGGCAGAACCCCCACAATGGCCCCCTGAACTGGAAGGCTATTATGGTGAGAAAGGCCAAATGGAAGGCATTAGAGCTGCCTCTACCTAGAAAAATAGTAAATCAAAAACAATATTGCATCCTGGAGCAATTGCAGAGATTGCTCGCCACCACCAAGGACTTGAAAGACGGAGGGTTAGTGATTCCCACCGCGACCCCATTCTACTCTCCCATTTGGCCTGTGCAGAAGAGAGATGGATCTTGGAGAATGACAGTAGATTATCATGAGCTTAACCAAGTCGTGACTCCAATTGCAGCAGATGTGGTTTCATTGCTTGAGCAAATTAACACATCTCCTGGTATCTGGTATGCAGCGACTGCCATGGCAAATGCCTTTTTCTCCATTTCTGTCCATAATGCCCACCAGAAGTAATTTGCCATCAGCTGGCAAGGACAGCAATATACCTTTACTGTCCTACCCCAGGGGTATATCAACTCTCCAGCTTTTGTGTCATAACCTTATTCAGAGAGATCTTAATCACTTTTCACTTCCATAAAATATCACAATGATCCATTACATTGATGACAGTATGCTGACTGGATCCACAGAGCAAGAAGTAGCAAACACACTGGACTTATTGGTGAGACATTTACGTGCCAGAGGATGGGAAATAAATCTGACTGAAATTCAGTGATCTTCCACCTCAGTAAAATTTTTAGGGGTCCAGCAGTGTGGGGCCTGGTGAGACACTCCTTCTAAGGTGAAGGATGAGTTGCTGTATTTGGCCCCTCCTACAACAAAGAAAGAGGCAGAATGCCAAGTGGGCCTATTTGGATCTTGGAGATAACACATTCTTCGTTTGAGTGTGTTACTCTGGCCCATTTATCAAGTGACTTGAAAGGCTGCCAATTTTGAGTGGGGTCCAGAACAGGAGCAGGCTCTGCAACAGACCCAGGCTTCTGTGCAAGCTGCTCTGCCACTTGGACCATATGACCCAGCAGACCCAATGGTGCTTGAAGTGTCAGTGGCAGATAGGGATGCTGTTTGGAGCCTCTGGCAGGTCCCTATAAGTGAAACACAAAAGAGGCCTCTAGGATTTTGGAGCAAGGCCCTGCCATCTTCTGCAGATAACTACTCTCCTTTTGAGAGACAGCTCTTGGCTTGTTACTGGGCTTTGGTGGAAACTGAACGTTTGACCATGGGTCACCAAGTTACCATGTGACCTGAACTGCCTATCATGAACTGGGTGCTTTCTGACCCATCTAGCCATAAAGTGGGTCATGCACAGCAGCATTTCATCATCAAATGGAAGTGGCATATACATGATCGCGCTCAAGCAGGTCCTGAAGGCACAAGTAAGTTACGTAAGGAAGTGGCTCAAATGCCCATGGTCTCCACTCGGGCCACCCTGCCTTCTCTCCCCCAGCCTGCTCTGATGGCCTCATGGGGAGTTCCCTATGATTAGCTGACAGAGGAAGAGAAGACTAGGGCCTGGTTCACAGATGGTTCTGCATGATGTGCAGACACCACTCGAAAGTGGACAGCTGCAGCACTACAGCCCCTTTCTAGGACATCCCTGAAGGACAGCAGTGAAGTGATATCTTCCCAGTGGGCAGAATTTTAAGCAGTGCACCTGGTTGTGCACTTTGGATGGAAGGAGAAATGGCCAGATGGGTAATTATACACCGATTCATGGGCTGTAGCCAATGGTTTGGCTGGATGGTCAGGGACTTGGAAGAAGTATGATTGGAAAATTGGTGACAAAGAAATCTGGGGAAGAAGTATGTGGATTGACCTGAGTGGTCAAAACCTGTGAAGATGTTTGTATCCCATGTGAGTGCTCATCAATGGGTGACCTCAGCAGAGACGGCTTTTAATAATCAAGTGGATAGGATGACCCGTTCCATGGACACCACTCAGCCTCTTTCCCCAGTCACCCCCGTCATTGCCCAAAGGGCCCATGAACAAAGTGGCCATGATGGCAGGGATGTAGGTTACGCATGGGCTCAGCAACATGGACTTCTGCTCACCAAGGCTGACCTGGCTCCAGCCACTGCTGAGTGCCCAATTTGCCAGCAGCAGAGACCAACACTGAGCCCTCGATAAGGCACCATTCCTCGGGATGATGAGCCAGCTACCTGGTGGCAGATTGATTATATTGGATCTTTTTCATCATGAAAAGGGCAGAGGTTTGTCCTCACTGGAACAGACACTTACTCCGGATATGAGTTTGCCTATCCTGCATGCAATGCTTTTGCCAAGACTACCATCCATGGACTCATGGAATGCCTTATTCACCATCATGGTATTCCATACAGCATTGCCTCTGACCAAGGCACTCACTTTACAGCTAAAGAAGTGTGGCAGTGGGCTCATGCTCATGGAATTCACTGCTCTTACCATGTTCCCCATCATCCTAAAGCAGCTGGATTGACAAAACAGTGAAATGGCCTTTTGAAGTCACAATTAAAACGCCAACTAGGTAAAAATATTTGCAGGGCTGCAGCAAAGTTCTCCAGAAGGCCATGCATGCTCTGAATCAGCATCCACTATATGGTACTGTTTGTCCCATAGCTAGAATTCATGGGTCTAGGAATCAATGGGTGGAAGTGGCGCCACTCACCATCACCCCTAGTGATCCACTACCAAAATTTTTCTTTCCTGTTCCCACGACATTTCGTTCTGCTAGCCTAGACATCTTAGTTCTAGAGGGAGGAACGCTGCCACCTGGAGACACAATGATTCCGTGAAACTAGAACTTAAGATTGCCACCTGGACACTTTGGGCTCCCCCTACCTTTAAGTCAAGAGGCTAAGAAGGGAGTTACAGTTTTGGCTGGTGTGACTGACCCAGATTACCAAGATGAAATCAGTCTGCTACTCTACTACAAAAGTAAGGGAGAGTATGCATGGAATACAGGAGATCCATTAGGATGTCTCTTAGTATTACAATGTCCTGTGATTAAGGTCAACGGAAAACTACAACAGCCCAATCCAGGCAGGACTACAAATGGCCCAGACCTTCAGGAGTGAAGGTTTGGGTCACTGCACCAGGAGAAAAAAAAACCAACAACAACCTGATGAGGTGCTTGCTGAAGGCAAAGGGAATATAGAATGGGTAGTACAAGAAGGTAGTCATCAATATCAGCTACAACCACATGACCAGCTGCAGAAACAAGGACTGTTGACTGTCATGAGTGTTTCCTCCTTGTTAAAAACATGTTTGTGCATGTATATACCTGTACTAAGAAAATATCTTTTTTTCCTTTATCATGTGACATAAGATTTATTGACTTCATATCAGCATGTAAGTATTGTTAACTTTATGTAATAGTATTTGGGTTGGGGGATTAGTGTGTTTCTGGTTGTAGGAAGGATAGTTGTATTATGTTAGGTGTAATTATGCCCTCATTATTGTCTTTATTTGTATGTATGGTCTCAGGAGATGTGTTCAAGTTGACAAGGGATGGACTGGCGATACAAAGTGTTAATCCTGGGTGTGTCTGTGTGGGTGTTGCCAAAAGAGATTATCATTCCAGTCAGTGGGAAGGCAGATCCACCTTTAATCTGGTGGGCACGATCTAATCAGCTTCCAGCAAATACAAAGCAGGCAGAGAAACATGAAAAAGAGAGACAGGTCTAGTCTCGTAGCCTACATCTTTCTCCCGTACTGTATGCTTCCTGCCCTGGAACATCGGACCCGAAGTTCTTCAGTTTGGGGACTCGGACTGGCTCTCCTTGCTTCTCAGCTTGCAGACAGCCTATTGTGGGACCTTGTGATTGGTTGAATAAACTCCCTTTATATATATAATAGTCACATATACTAATGGGAGATATATAATATATATAAACTATGTATATATAATATATAATATATATACATATATACATGTAATATGTATGTATATAAAAGATATATACATCTATATTAATATATACATATATGTATATAAAATATATATTATATATTATATATAAATATATACATAGTTTATATATATTATATATCTCCCATTAGTATATGTGGCTTATATATAAGATATATATATGTAAATGTATCTCCCATTAGTTCTGTCCTCTAAGAGAACCCTAACACACTGGGAAAACATCCAGCACATCGTGCGCCCTCAAATACTCATTTTTGAACCTCTGGAACCCTATCAGATTTGCCTTTGAATTTCATTTTCATCTTGTTATTGGGAGTAATGAATAATCTCTTTAAGGCCCTTGGGCATGGTAGATGCTTAGTAAAGAGTTATTATCATTATTATTTGTCATTTCCATTATATTTTCAACCATTATCATTGGAATTAATAAAATTCAGAGACCCAATATTGTATTAGAGCTAAACTGAAACCCTAACCAGGCAAATTATAAAACACAAACCTCCAACCTGGAAATTATCTCCATCTCATAGATAATATAATCACAGCAAAGAACTAAAACTTTGATCCCCAAATGAAGAAAAATGCCTTCTGAGGGCGTGAACTTTATTTATCCTTTCTGGATTGGCCAAATTCATATCATGTAGATAATGTTAAAATAAAAAACATTCTTTTAGCTCTTTCTCGGGCTCCAAATAGATTCAGGGCTAATGCAGCATTCAAATTTGCTTCCTTACTTTTAGGAATGGCTTGAATAATGGAGAAATGGGATTTTTGTTCAACCAAGATTTCCTTCTGGCCCTACAGAGTTTAAAAAAAATAGATTGCCTCAACACCAACATTCCCTGTAGTTACTCCATGAGGCAAGGTGGACCCAGACTCCACTGTGGACGGACCTCCCAGAAGGATCCTCCTGTCCCTGAAGGCCACTCTGCCTCCTGCTACAGGTCCCAGTGCTGATTGTGATACTTAACAAGGGCTTTCAGATGTCTGAAACAAGAGTATAGCATAGAGTTAAGAATGTGGCTTCTGGAGAGACAAATTCGGTTTCAAATTCAGTTCTGTGACCTTGGGTACGTTACTGAACTTTCTAAGTCTCAGTTTCCTCTTTAAGAAAATGGAGATTATAAAACCTGCTTTATAAGGATTGTGAGAAAATCAGAATGAACTGTTAAATGTAAAGCTTTTGGCAGAGGGCCTGGCACATGGCAAGCCCCCAGTAGATGTTAGCTACTATTATTTACCGGATTGATGTCTCGTATTCAATCTGAGTCTTTTTCATGGGTGTTGAAGATGAAAGTAAGTCACAGATAGTTGAAATCAGTAGAGAATGCCTTTTGTGATATGATCCAGTACAAGTTCTGTACCTTAAATAATGTAGCTAGCCAGTACAGGGTGGTCAAAGAGAGAAATTACAGTAAATTTTGTATTGAGGATGTATTTGATTCTTCTTGGGAAGGAAAGAGGGCCTTGCACATACATTCTGAACACTGAATCTGCACAGACTATTTTTAAAAACATTAGTTTCTTAGACATTTTTCTGGCACCTGACCCTTTGTGACTTTTAGATTTCTTTCTCCAACAATTTTCCAAAATTATGTTCCCGGTTCACACATTATCCAAAGCCAAACACACTGTAGTGTGTGTTAGTGATCACAGACGGAGGGTCGTATGGGAGGAAGAGCTATAATAGTCTCCATAATGCATTAAGGAAACAATAAAGTATATCCCCTTGCAAGGATATAATGGAGCTTCCTGAGGCTCTTTTGCATAAGGAACTGTTCCTAAAAGCCCACATTATTCATCAGCAAGCAGTGCGGCCACACATCTCAGTAGGCCGGGCAACAGAACAAGGATCTTCGCCAGGAAAGAAATTCTTAATTTTGGCTTCACCACAAACTTTCTGGACGACCTTGAACAAGTCATGTAACTTTGTATCCTATTTTATTTATCTTACCTTAAGTAGTCATAGCTTCCCAGACCTAAAGGAACCTCAGGAAGTCATCAACCCATTCCTCTGGTGTCATGGAAAACTTTACTTCCAACCATTTTCAGAGAGGCAATGCTTCCTCTGTCTCCTTCTCTTCCTTTCTTCCCTTCTTTTTTCTTTCCCTTGTGTTATTAGATTGTTTTGGAGGGATGGAGTTTGATTGTGACAAGGATCTCAAACTTAATTCTTTCTAGGGCCAGGTAGGTGTAGGGAGTTGAGTCTAACACAGTAAGAAGCAGTAGTCATGTAGAAGGCTGGAGAGTGCATGAATTCCAAAAGGCATCCCAAAATGTTTTAGCTGTGCAGGCCAAACAGAACCTATCTGCTTTCAGAGTCCCTTTATGGCCCATGGCCAGTTTGCAACCTCTGAATATAAGTATAAAAACAGCACCTATAATGCTGGGCTAACGGGAATATATGGTAACTAGATGGTTAGATATACATTTTCAAATAGTATTGGCAAATACTCCATATGTGAAAAATCTATAAATTCAGTTTATTATGGTGTGAATCTCTGCTCAGAAGAAAACTTCTTTAGTGCTTTAAGAAGAATTACATTTCCAAAAATTCATTTTACACTCCTTTCTTTCAGAAGACCTACTTTAAAAGATAGTCAGCACCTTAGAGATCCCCTAGGTGATCCAAATTGACCCAGATAATTGCCAGGGGAACAAAATAAAACCAGAGTGCCTTGCTCCCAAATTCAGTGTATCCTAATCTGGCCATGTTAAATTTCTGGGGTGGTTTTACTGGCTCCCAGAGAAAATTAGATTGTCCTCCTCCTAATTTTCTTTTCCTTTTTTCCTTTTTCTTGTATGTTATTACTATTAATTAATGCAGACAAAAATTATCTGGTGTACTTGGGTGATATAAATGTACTAGTGTACAAAGAAGGGGATGGATACAAGTGATCTTTTGATTCTCCCTTATTTTCCTTCCTCTTTCAGGCGAGGGCAAATCCATCACACTGCAGGTGCAGTCTCATCCAACATCTCTGGGAAAAGCCCAAAGGCGCAGCTGGTCTCCAAGTCGAGCATAAAAGCTGGGGTCACAATTCATTCAGCTCCTAAGAGGAACTGGGCATGGATGGCACTTTAGCCCTTTCAGGAGGGTTGGCCAGGCATGGGAAGCAGGGTAGGCTGGACTGGATGGACTTAAGAGTTACAACAGAAAATGTAAAAAGCAAAAGAAAAATGAAAAGCCAAAAGTCCAGTGCCAGCTGGCACAAATCCAAACCTAGGAAGGTGGTCTTGGGACGGACGGGAAGGGTGTCTATGAAAGAGCCCTAGGGAATAACGTCGACCTCAGAGTCTAACTTGACTTCAACTGATCAAAAGCAAGCAGGCTAGCCTCCCTGTGAAATACACAGAAGCACAAACTGTGAAAGGTAGAGACGGCCTTACAGATCACCTGACACATCTACAATAACCTCTCATTTTGCAGAGGACACCTCAGAGAGGTGAGGTCACATATTTGGAGGCCAAGCTCCACTCTCCAAGCACCCTGTCCTGCACTCTAGATAAGAGAATCCCACACTGCTTTGCTTTGTCTAGGGTTAAATTCATCATCTTTACCATGAGGGCAGGGCCTACAATTCTTTGAATGACATTAGTCTTTAGTGCTCCATTAATCAATCATTTATCAGTAGCATAGGCAAACATCACTCAATTTAGGGATAGTTCAGTGGCTGGTTTTCTTTAATAACCTCCATTTTGACCTTTGCTTAGGTAGGTTGGGGGTTGTGTAGCAACTCAATCAGTTACACTGATGGCCAACTTATTCCAAAAAATTAGTCAGGTCAGCTGAACAATGTTCATTGATTTTTTTTTTAACATGGCAATAAATTGATCGTAATGTTGATCTGTGCTATATAAGCAGAGCCGAATTGCATGTATAATTTGTAAAATGCATAGGTTAAACTTCTCTTAATTGGTGATAGAACATGTGCCTTTAAAGTCTATGAGGGCATAGAAATTCAAATGAAAGAAATGTATAGATTTTTTAAATAATTAGGAGTTGGAGTTAGACATTCAAGATAGGAAAGCCCTCATGAATAATATGAATGTAACTAACTCTACTAGTAAACTTACTTTAATAAAAGACTATGTACTAATCACTACACTGAGTGATTTATGTATATATGGTATGATCATCCCTATTCTTTACAATGAAGTCAACTCATTTGTCTCAAGTAAGCTAGTAAGTCATGGACATAGATGCTGTCTGATTCTGAGTCCTATATGATTCTCAGGTAGTTTGAGCAGCAGCATGGTACAGGGGCTGGAGCACTGGACCAAGAGTTAAGGGACCTTATCTCTGGTCTTGACTCCAGCTCAGTGCATGTTAGCCATCTTTCCTGCCTCTAAATGATGAGGCTGGGCTGAAACTAGGGCTCCAGCTCCAAGGTACTGTGTATTTGATGCTTTGTTCAGGTTTCTACTCTTAAAAGATAGATACCCATGTAAGCAGCACTTCTTGATTGGGAGCAAAACACTTGCTCCTAGATTTTTAAGAGAAACTGTGTTTAGCTTTAAAAAAGAAATTGAAAAGGAAGGCACAGTCTCAAGAGGCAGACAGAGCTGGGTCTACATCCTGGCACTACCTATGCCACCTGGCACAAATGACTCCACCTCTGTAGGCCCTGGCTTCCCCCTCTTTTTGATAGGCATAGTTATACCTACCTCATTTGGATGTTCTGAAGATTAAATGAGATAACATGTCTTGAGCAGTGGATCATAGCAGGATTTCAACAAATTTCCTTTGGCGTCAACTTAGACAATTAGAGTCAGGTGCTGAAAACCTAAGTTAATATCTACTCTTCCAATAAGAAAATTAATTTATTTCCTAAAAACAATCTCCTGAAAATTATCTGGAACTTTTCTTCTTTTTAAACTAGGCCTTCTTTGGTGTTTTTCTTTTTTTTTTTAATATAAAAAAAACCCAACATCCCCAGGAGCTAGGTACTATGATTGTCCCCTTTTTACACTGAGGAAATAGATGCATAGAGATATTAAGTAACGTGCTCAAGATAAACATCTAGAAAGTGGTGAAGGAAGGAACCAAATGGAATCGTCTTGGTTTCAAAGCCCGTGCTCTAAGTGCCACCTCTCACATGACACAAAATCATCCCAAAGAATCCCCAATTTTGAATCAAATGAATGAAGTATCAACAGTGTAGTCTAGCTGCCTGGCAGCATTTATAGCTCCTAAAGCCAACACCAATTTTTCCCAAATGATTTGAGCCCAGCCAATTACAGTGAAGACCCTGGGATAGTTCCTCTGTTCATTGAACAGCTTGGGTGCCACAGAAATATCCTCTATCCCTTGGGTAAGGATAGAGCAGATTTCTAGAATATTTGAAAAAGTTTAAAGCAAAGGCAGTTTTCATGGAATCTGAAGTAAGAATAAAGCAGGTCCTGAATTTGAAATTAATTTCACTATTATATACAGGTGCACAAGAAAGTGTTCTTCTCCCCCAGACAAAAGAGTGGGAAGGACTCAGGAAGGCCCAACTTGCAAACTCCCCAGTATCAAGTGGCTGCCTTCAAAATCCAACCCTTCTCTTCCCAGCTCATTTCCAGTATGTATTTGCAAAAGCCATGCCATTTTTGAAGGTAAGAAAAAAAGTCACACATTTATTTTAATAAGACAAAAGTTAATTAAATATTTGCATTCTAGTTATTAGGATTTCAGTTTTGCAGGTTAATGGTGAGCCTCTTTAAAGAATTCTCCTTTGTGATCTCTCTACACCAAGATAGGTTGAATGACACCTGAAGCATTTCCATATTCTTAATTGTCCGGAAAGAAGTGTTTCAAACAAGTTAAATCCTTCACCAAAGAAACACAAAAAATAAAACACGAGATAGGCATCTACCAAAACATTTATATATCCATCTCAGTCATTTGGGATGCAAAGATGTAAATAACAGTAAACTACAGGAATTAAACTGCGAGCTCAAGAAAGACAGAAAACACCCTTTCCAAATAATGAATTATTTTCTAACCTTGCAGACACCTCATTTTTTACATCTTAATGTTAATTGCAGGGTAGTTTTGGCTGAGTAGTAGTTGTAAGAGTAACAGTAGTTAGTACTTATTAAGCTCTTATTATGCAACATGCACTGCACTGAATCATTTACATAAATTATTTCATGGAATGCTCACAACCCTATGAGGTGAATGCCATCATGTTCCTATTTTTATGAGTGATGGAATGGAGACTCAGAAAAATAAAATGAACTACCCAAGGTCTTGGAACTAGTACAGCAGAGTGGTTGAGGTTCTTTGTGAATCCAGGCATCTGATGCCAGAACCCAAATCACATCGCTTTTCTATCCCAATCCGTCTAGGCAGGGAGAGTCCTTGCCAATATTTCAATACGCCAGCATGAGAGTGTGCGTCTCACGGAGTGAGGAACCCGTTTCCGTCTTGTTCACTGTGAGTCATTCCAGGGTCAGGCAATGAGTCTGACATCTACATAGTGGGCACTCAATAGATAAATCAAACAGCTGGCTGAATCAAATCAAATGTGCTTTCTAGGTACCCAAATATGACAACAGGTTTAGGCTTGCAAATACTCACAGCTCTGGTGGGTCTCTCCTACATTTGGTGCTTAAGAAAACCTTGCAATTTAGCACAAATCCATCCTACGGTTTGTGATTGAGACAAACCTGCTCTGTGATCCATCCTTTTCTCTAGACTCTGATGAAATCTAGTGTCAATCAAAATGCAAAAGAGATCCAATAAAGTGATGCCAATTGAATCACACTGATTTAATTAAAAATACATTGAGTGTTTACTGTGTCACAGGGCCAGGAAGACCAGACCCTGCCCTGAAACAGCTTCTAATCTTAAGGGGAGTGAATAAGACAAGTACACAAGTTACTCTAAAAAAAAAAAAAAAAAAAAAAAGAAAGAAAGAAAAAGAAAAGGTACATGTCAAAAGGGAGGACTAAAGAGACAGGTAGATCTCCGGGAGGGAGGAATGAAAGTTGCTAACTTGTGTTTGCTCTATCAGCACTATCTAATGCAACTTCCTGCAATGACAGAAATATTCTGTCTGCACCGCCTAGCATGGTAGCTCCTGAGTGGCTACTGAGCAAGTGAAATGTAGCTGGTGGGAATGAGACATGGAGGTTTTATATTTTATTTCAATTGACTGGAATTACATTTAAATAGCCAGATGTAACCAGTGGCTACCACACTAGGCAGCACAGCCCTAGATCTCCAAACTTAGTTTTCATGAATCTGGAGATTGTTTTAAGGGAATGCACACTGTCATGCCTCATGGAGATTTTGATTTATTAAGTCTGGGATGGGGTCTGGGAATATCTGTGTATTTTTAAAAGCACCAGAGTCCCGTCATGCAGACCACATTTACAAAGACTTCAGCCTTAGTCTAGCTCTGACCTACCACCACTCACAGGCTCAGAGGATCCAGCAGGCATGTCAGCAAAGACACAGGTAGCCATGGCTTTGCTCTAAGTCACACTGTTTCATTCTTCCAGTCACTCTTCAGAGTGTTCTCAGAGGTGACTCAAACTCTTTAAGTCCAAGGTTATGTTTTATTCATCCTGGTAGGTACTGCACTTAACACAGTGACTAGCCTGCAAGTGTTCAATGAAACAACCAGAGTACGTCACAAAGTATATTTAGACCTTTCTTCATTTATTGCACTTCTCTTGCTATACCTGAGAGAACAAAGGCTGTCTGAAACAGGTGTATGGACTCTTATAAAGTTCACATAATTTGAATCCAGAAGGAAATATGTAAGAATTCCTTTACCTAAACCCTTAGGATGGAAGCAAGCAAAGGTTTCCATCAGAATAGAGCTCCTCTTTTCAAGCATCAGAGTACACCATTGCTCTCCTTATTTACTGTATTCGAATATAGTAACTGAAGAGCAGTTTACATAGAAAATAACTTAAACAAAAAATGTTTAGCCCTGTATGAAATGTCATGACTCCCACCATATTCCCTAAAGAAAAAGCTGAATGAAACTTTTTAGAAATTAAGAGCTTTTGATGGCAAATTTGCTACACAGGGCCTAGTAGAATGCTAGCCTTAGAGGGGGTACTCGAAAATGACTGTTGAATAACAAATACGCCTTTTTAGGTGATACCTATTTGTTTTGTACTTTAGGCATTTTAGTTACTTCCTATTAAAAATATGTGTCATTTCTAGATCACATTCTTAGACAACGTAATTACAGAAGATATGAAGTAAAAGTAATTCTAAAAACTAGCAGGGCAAATTAATATTATTGTGAGAAAGGTAGAGATGGTTTTTGAGAACTCAGGAAATTATTTCTAGATCTTTCCAACAACAACAACAAAACGAGAATGGGAAAACAGGATCCCTGAGAAGGCAGCTCTTTAGAATATGAGAATGAGCACAGGCTTTGGAGTCAACAGATTTGAGATTAAAATCTAGCTCCACACATGATACTTTTCTAGTTTCCACATCTTCCTTTGAGAGTAGTGTCAGCATCCTTTCCTCATGTGGTTGTTAAAAAGATGAAATGAGTTAATATGTACAAAATGCCTACATCATTTACCATGAGTCCATCCCATGATCTGGGTCAAAGTGCTTGTTAGTTACGGATTGTGGATTCAAAAAAGATGTTGAAGTCCCAATCCCAAGGACCACAGAATGTGGCCCTTTTTTGGAAATAGGTTCATTGCAGATACAATTCGTTTAGATGAGGAGTACACTACTGGAGTAGGCTATAGGCTAGGCCCCTAATCCAATATGACTGGTGTCCTTTAAAGAAGAGGGAAAATGATGTGAAGACAGGGACACACAGCAAAAACACCATGTGACAATGAAGGCAGAGACTGGAGTTCCACAGCTGTAAACCAAGAAATGCCAAAATTTGCCAGCAAAGCCCCAGAAGCTAAGAGGCAAGGACTTATTCTCTTACAGGTTTCAGAGGGAGCATGGCCCTGTTGACACCCTGATGCTTTCATCTTGTACTTCTGGCTTACAGAACTGTGAAATAATAAATTTCTATTTTTTTAAGCCACTCAGTTTGTGGTGCATGACCATGGCAGCCCTAGTAAACCAAATAAGTGTAAGATTTTAAAGTAGTTAACATTGGGCTGAGCACAGTGGCTCACACCTGTAATCCCAGTGCTTTGGGAAGCTGAGGCAGAAGGACTGCTTGAGCCCAGGAGTTCAAGACCAGCCTACCAACATAGTGAGATCCCATCCCTACAAAAAATATAAAAATTAGCCAGGCGTGGTGGCGTGTGCCTGTAGTCCTAGCTACTTAGGAGGCCGAAGCAGGAGGGTTGCCAGGAGTTTAAGGCTGCAAGGGAGCTGTGATCACGCCACTGCACTCCAGCCTGGGTGAAAGAGTGGGACTCTTGTCTCAAAAAAAAAAAAAAAAAAAAAAAGTAAAGTAGTTAATTGAAATGTGTATTAACTACCATCTAAATTATTTTTATATGAATGCTTATTTTATCAAAGAGTTAGGGTCCTGACTTTCCTCACCCTACTTCTCCCTGTTGTACTCTTACTACACATAATTGATTATGAAAAGAGTTTGCTTTCTACTGTTGCCTGTATATCCTACAGATAGGGAGACAAAAGTACCTGTTCCTTAACTTTAAAAGCTGTGGTAAGCTCCATGATCTTTGTAACTTCTTCTAGGATCCACCAGGCTAGACTTCTTATTATTCATGAACTACCTTAGCTCTGTGCCAAAATCATTTTCCTCCCATGTTCTGAAAGTCACACACCAGATACAGTTTGAAGAATCTTGAGCCTTTAGTCTTTCACAGCCCTTTTAAACCCAAGATTCTATCATAGGCAAAGAAAGTAGGATGAGGGAAAAAATTTTTTTCTGTTTAAATCACTTGTAAGATCAAGAAAGTTTTGTTTTTCTTTTTAAGAAATGGACTATTTGCATAGCTGGAATCATAAAAGTGGCAATTTAACATAATTGAAAAACTGACAGAAGGCCCAGCACAGAACAAAACATCAACCAACAACTGGGCTGTTTTTATTGTTCCTTTTTAGTACCAGCAAGTGAAGTTATTAAAAACTACCATGAAATCAATTAATTTTAGTCTTTTACAGATTATTTTAATTATCTTCCTGTAATATGTCTATATGAAATAATTGCTTTGTAATTAGCTGCATGATTAAATGTTAAATGCTAAATCTTTACTTTGGCAGGCTTAATATGCCTGGAAGGCCCAGTTGCACGACTTCTGTTAAGTATTTCACAGTACAACACTAGGTATCCTCACTTCAAACAGATTTCACCATGCCCTGTTAATCAATGTTGCATAAGGAACTGGTTGCTACAGTGGTTCCGGATTGTACATTCAACACTACACATACACCAGTGGAAAAAATAGACCCGTCACTGTGGGTACTGAAAGTGCCAACATGTAGGCGGCTAATACCGAGCCATAGATTTTTGGATGCTGATCAAGTCAAGCAATTCCATTAGACTATATCAGATTTGCTTTTGCTCCCAGACTGAATTAAAGTTTAGTTTGTAATGGAGAGGATAATTCTCCTCATCAAGGAAATGGCTAACATTTTCACATTCATTTCAGAACATTTATTGCATTTTTCTCTGCTCATCTAGAGCTCTGTACTGTCTTTTGTTATATTTTTTAAACCAGTAGTAATCTGTACTAATTATCTGACATTTTAACAACATTTTTATTAAAAAAAAAAAACACTAATATCCAATGTCCTTAAGATGGGAGCCTTTAGCTCTGATCTAGTGATATTTCTCTAAAGAGCCTGACTGCTTAGGATTCGCTCATTAGAAGACGAAGTGCTGTTTAAACTTTAGACTGAGAAAATGTCAAGAACATATCCCTTCTACATTAAAATGTTCCTTTAAAATTTGAAGACAGATATACAGAAGTGTATATACATTTAACATAAAAGTTCCTGCTAGTCAAGGTTAAAGACAGCAGTGCTTGGGTGAATGACACAGTACTTGTCCTTTGACTTGATAGAACCCAACCACATTGAATGCCATCTTTTTTTAAAGAAACAAAGTAAAGCCATCTGTCCCTGAACTCTTAAAATAAACTTTGTTTCAAATTCCTTTTCTAAACTAATTTTTATGACTATTTCTAATAAAGACTTAAAGAACTAGACATTTTTAATCACTGCAAGAAAACGAAGTAGAGGTGTGCCTGCTTGTTGAAACCTTCCCTCTGAAGGCTTGGGGGTCACAGTGGGTCTCTAAGTAAGTGGCCAAAGACAGGGGTGGGGAACAGAATACAAAACAGAAACTGTGGAAGGTGCTTTACCTACATTCTTACAACACTGGGACAGAACATCGGTTTTCCAGCTTCTAGATGGCAGGTGGTGGGGCTTCTCAGTCTCCACAATCAGGTAGGCCAATTCCTGTAATAAATCTATCATATCTTATCTATCCTATCAATCAATCAATCACCCATCCTATTCATTCTCTTTCTCTGGCGAATCATGACTAATTCAAGTAATGTCACAATTCCCACAGCTATAGGTGAACCAGCTGAGGTTAAAGCCAAGTTCGTTGCACAGGACCTTTCTGTGATACCACCTGCCTTAATTGTCTTATTGGACCCCAAAAGTACATTGCGGCCTTCTTTTAGACACGTAGAAGAAAACTAACTTGTAGAGTGAAACCTTCTAATGCTCAGGGAATTTGCAAATTTAATTTTCTGTTTGACTGAAGGTTTCCTAGAAAGCTTTTGTAGTTTCAAATTGTAATACCTATATTTTTGCCTTTAATAAGGGTGGTTATATATTTTTTATTAAGACATAGTTTTCTTCAAGGCCCTAATAATGAACTCATATTGGAATTTTTTTTCTTAATCAAAAGCCCTGGTTAAATTATTTTCTTCCAGTCTTCCCTTTTCTTCTAAAAGTGGACTGAGGGTGGAGGGGATCTAGTTAATTAGGATTTCTGTTAATCAGGTTTTTTAATTGTTTTGGTAAATTAAAATCAGGTGAAAGTTATGTCCCTGAATTTGAAAGAGTTTCTTATTATAGCTTTTCCTTGATGCCAATGTGTTCCCCTATCTTAGTATGCATTTGAAACTAATGGTCCGATACTCAAAGTGCTCAGATCATCGATGACCTGGACACCATAAATCCACCAGTGCACATTAGTGGATGGTCCTTAATTACACAGCTTAGGCCTGTGTAATCATATGGTGCAAAGGAACAGCTGAGAACACTAAAATGCATTACAAATAATAGTGCATTCTATAATCTCTCTTCAACTAATATGTTTATTATTAAAAGTAAAAAGAAAAATTTTAGTTGAATATCCACAATGTCCTTCATAACCATTAAAATATAAAAGAATCCAGTGCTATTATAAGATCATCTTTATTGGTTTACCTCCTAGTTTTCTAATAGAAATTGTAGTTGGATTTTGAACTTTTAATATAGAAATGTTTTAAATGAAGCAAAATTAAAGTTGTCTCTTAGAAAGACTAAAGAAGGGTTATTTCTTAATAAAATAAATTTTAGAGTAAATTGCAGTGCAATCTTATATGTCTAGGATGAACACGTACCTTAAAAATTTCTGTAGAGTTTTTGATTTAAGGGGACATAATTTAAACTATAGAACATTCAAATGGTTATAATAGTGAGGAAATATATTTTAATGGTGGTTTATTATTACTTCAAATTACATTTAATTGAGGATAATGAAGACATAATTTGAAAACAAGACCAGAAAATGAGAATTATTTTATTGGAGAATTAAGCAACATTAAGTAGTATGCTTCAGCAACTTAGCATAAAATGTGAGCAAGTAGTTTATTTTCACTTCAGGGTTTTCAAGTCTCAAAAATCCAACTAGTACCTATGTTGGCACTCACCAAAAAATTCTGGGTACACAAATATTACCATCAACATGTGGCTAGTAAGTAGGTTTTTGTACCATTCCAAATGCCCACAGGAGTGATAGAAATGAATTAAAATAGTTTATTGAGCAACTCTTCTGTGTAAGGCACTGAGGGCAGTGGCAGGGGAGGTGGGGAGAGCTGTGGAGCATCCCAGATGGAGGGGGAGTTGTACACAAAGCGGTGGTATTCTGAGCCAGTTGTGAGCATTTCTTTCCAAATCTGAGTTCAGAGACATCACACTGGTAGCTTAAAATTGGTCATAAAAAGGAGGGCTTACCTTTTTAGAGAGCCAGTTGTTAAACATTTACAGGCATGCCACTAGTGTAAAGGTGCCAAGGCAGCAGACACCAATAGGGGACAAAATAGGAATGCTTTCATTTTGAATGGGATTTTGGTTATGCCACAGTAGCAATGGAAATCAAGACAGAAAGGTAGGATGGTTCCTAGATATGGAGGGCCTTTATGCTTCACTAAGGAGTTTTCTCTGATTTCTCATCCTTATCAGAGACTTAGAAGAAAACAGATGGTACATTAAAGAGGGAATGAATAAAGAAAGGTTTTAAAAAGGGAACATTTATAAGATGTCTTACTCCATTCCTGTCACTACATTAAAATACTTGAGACTGGGTAATTTATAAAGAATATAAATTTATTTTCTCACAGTTCTGGAGGCTGGGAAGTCCAAAATCAATGTATCAGGAGATGTGGTGTCTGGTGAGGCCTGTTCTCTACTTTGAAGATGCTGCCTTCTTTCTGTGTCTTCACATGGCAGAAGGGGGCAAAGACAAAACTGAAGCCGTGTCCTCACATCCTCACATGGCAGAGGAGATGGAAGGACAAAAGGAGACTAAAGAACTCCCTTCAATCTCTTTTATAAGAACATTAGTCCACTCATGAGGGCAGAGCCCTCATTACTTCATCACTTCCCCAAAGGCCCCACCTCTTAATACCATCACGTTGGGGTTTAAGTTCCAATATACAAATTTTAGAGGGATGCATACATTCAAACAATAGCATAAGGGATAGGCAAGGTTAAAGTCAACTCAAAAAGGATGGGCAAGCAACCCTGAGTGAGCTACCACAGGATGCAGAACGCAACAAGAAGCAAGGGACCCATTTATGGGTCTAGTCCATAAACATCTGATTCCTGGGGTACAAAGCAAAGTGGAAAGGGGTACCGGGTGGAACTGGAGGGACATCAAGAATATCCAGCACAATACTATAGCCGGGGGGACCATTTAATGCCTCTTTACAGGGGAACCATGGGATCCCGTCTATAATTCTGAAAGATGAATCCACCAGCTGTATGTTAGACTAGAGAGGAGGCACACTACATGGGGGAAACCGGTTAAGTAGTACTTTCAATAAGCTAAAGGAGAGGTGATAAGGGCTGGAATTGGGGTGGTGTTCACAGGAACAAAGAAGAAGTGCCATATTTAAAAGACACTAGGGAACTATAACTAGAGAGGCATCTATTGGATACTGCAGTTGACTAGATGTGCAGACAGGGGAGGGAAGAGTTAAAAATAATTTCAAGGTTGAGCCTGAGTGATGTGATAACAGCAGTTCTCAAAACAAGATAAGGGCCAGCAATGGCAGGAGCTCATTTTGGAAGTGGGGTGAGTTTCCATTTGAATGATTAGAAGAGGGTGGGAAAAGACAGGCTGGAGTACTTCTCCTCCTGCTTCCCTCCCTGCTGAGTCAATAGGCAGGGGTTTCGATCCTCTACAAAAGGAACATTCTCTCTCCTCTTGTACAGCCACAGTTCACTCTGCATCCCGGAAACCACTTCTTCCTCTTGCTGCTTCAGTGATGTTGTGATTTTCAGGGTGAAAATATGCAGCAGGCATTTGGAAACAAAGGACTGGAGTTTGGAAGTGACATTATGGTTGGAGAGAAATTTGGGAGTTTTTCTCATAATCTAGTAAGTAGAAGACTTAAGATCTCAAGGGACACAGAGAGAAAAGCAGGTTAGGAATAAAAGGGTGCAGGGGAGTCCAAGATTTACTGCCATAAAGCATGCAATAAAGGATAACTCAGCATCTTGCTGAAAAATAACCAACTCTATCCCCACTATCTTTTTTGATAAGTATTTGGTAATAGTGTCTAAATTTACTTATAAGTCAATACAAAGATGGAACTAAAACAAATTGTTACAAGGGCAAAATGCTAACTCAGTGTTGAAATGGTCTAATATTACGACCCATAATTAAGATCACAAGAACAGAAAACCAAACACCGCATGTTCTCACTCATAGGTGGGAACTGAACAATGAGATCACTTGGACTCAGGAAGGGGAACATCACACACCGGGGCCTATCATGGGGAGGGGGGAGGGGGGAGGGATTGCATTGGGAGTTATACCTGATGTAAATGACGAGTTGATGGGTGCAGCAGACCAACATGGCACAAGTATACATATGTAACAAACCTGCACGTTATGCACATGTACCCTACAACTTAAAGTATAATAATAATAAATAAATTAAAAAAAAAAAAAAAAAAAAAGATCAGGCAGAAAAGTACATCTCTCCACTGAGGACAAATCAATAACAACTAAGTGTTATGGTCATTAGAGCCCCAATGAAATTGCCATCTAAAGCTTGTGGAAGATCTTGTCCACTCACCATCAGTCACCTTTGTTCATGCGAACAGCAGCCAGATGTGGCTAAGTGCATTTTACACACACCAGCAGTCACCTCTGTTCAGGCGAACAGCAGCCAGATGTGGCTAAGTGCATTTTACACAATGAGTTCATGAATGAGAATGATAGTGCATGCATGAAGCATTTGCATGCCAAGCAAGAGAAATGTTTCAGCTATCACCAAACTACTATAAAAAATCTACATCTGTGGGCAACACAGGTGATGTGTTGTCAATTAGCAAGTGTCTTAATCAGAGGTTCACTACAATGAAAGGAAAATGTAGAACAGGGAAGAAAAAGGCAATGAAGAGCAGAAAATAAAACAAAGTAAGCTAATTTACTA
This sequence comes from Papio anubis, assembly GCF_008728515.1. Classification (NCBI taxonomy): domain Eukaryota; kingdom Metazoa; phylum Chordata; class Mammalia; order Primates; family Cercopithecidae; genus Papio; species Papio anubis. The sequence continues at coordinate 61,088,647 of NC_044977.1, forward strand.
GACACTATGTCCCATGTTCACATGCATTATATCTTCCCATTCTCACAAACTTGTGGTGCTACATCTTTCTTTTTTTTTTTTTTAAACCAAGATTCAGAGAAGTTAATCAGCATGCTCAGAGCCACACAGAAATGGAGAAGAAACTTTCTTCCTGGCGTGCCCGACTTGGCATATGCCAGTCCACACATGTAAGACACTGGCATGCCACCCAACCTGCCAAGACTCAATAGAATTGCTCACACAATTTCCCTCTCCACCAATTCAACCCTTCTGTTATGGTGACATATCTCTTCGGTATAGGATGCAGTCTCTTGGTTTGCTGAACTTTGTACAAGTTCTGCCTTCTCTGAACTCCAAGTGCACTTTGGAAGTAGGCAGAAAAGAAGGTCCCCTTTTATTCTATTCTAAGCCTCACTGGACTTCTCCCTGTTGATCAAGCATACCAAAGTCCTTCTCACCTCTGGGCTCTGGCTTACAAAGCTCTTCCCTCTCCATACCCTTTGCCTGGCTAACTCTCCCATGACCTTCAGATTTTGGCTTAAATAAACGTCACTTCTTTAGGGAGGTCTTCTCTTCGAAGGCTTTATGTTACATTCCCCTGGCCTCATGTACTTCTTCACTGGACTTAACACAGCCATCATTTTACACTTACTTGTGTGATAATTGGATTATTGCTTTTATCTCACATCAGACGGCAAGCTCCACATGGGAAAGGAGCACACATCATCTGTTTTGCTCACCACTGTACTCCCAGCTCACAGAAAAAGATCTGCACACAAGTGGGGCTGTCGATATCCGCCAAATGATTGCAGTGAATGTCATGTTCTAAGAACTGTACCAAGTGCTTTCCCATACATTCTCATAGCAGCCCTATGGGTAGACATTATTTCTCCTTTCTACAGATGAGTTTGGGGGCAATAAATTGAGTCTTTTAACCAATACTGAGCATAGCTATTACGTGACAGAGTTGAGATTCAAACCTGTCTGGTCTGAGCCCCTGTTTTTCTGCTTTGTTGCAGAATTCCTACAGATGATCACTTAATTATTTTGATTTGCTTCTATTCACTCTATCACCCCAATGAGTCTGGAAACTCGTCTGGACAGAAATAACACCATGTACATTTTCTTCAACCCTCATATCACCTTTCTAATAGCACTTGATACTCAACATGCATTTAATGAATACTTTTTGATTAATAACACTTCCTTGGCAATAGTATCACAAAAAGCATTCCCAAATGAGCTCAACTTTCTATAATAACCTCTCTAAAGCAGTAACATAGTAATATCTCTGAGTATAATACAGGTTTATGAACTACTCATTTTCTACCAAAATACAGATGAAATAACTTTGTAAAAATTATTTTAAAGAAGCAATATGGTAAAATGAAATAGACATATGATATGGAAATCCCTTTCCTCTTTCAATGACTGAATATTTGCTAAGTACATTTTCCACATGCCAAATGCTTTCATAGGTGCCAGGGACCTAAGACTCAGTCACAGTCTTTTCCCTTAAGGAGCTGCTTGGTGGTGGTGGTATTACAGGATGTAAATAAAGATAACACATGCTAGACTTGAGTGAGGACAAGGAGATGTGGGAAAATCAAGGACAGTGTGACTAACTCCGTCTGGAGGAAAACCAGAGTTAAGAGTATTGTTCCTACGCATACTTCTTACTAGCTGTAAGATACTGGGAAGATCCTTGTCTCGGGTTTTTTTCCCCACATCTTTAAAATGGGGATAATACATAACTCCCAGAGTTGGTATGTGTTCCTCTCAGCACACTTAGAAAACTCTATTTATTGGCTTGCAAGGGTAGCCAGGTGGCCAGCTGTGCAGTACTGGCTTTCCCCCAGAGCTAAGAGTCTGGATATCTACAATTACCTGTAAATGTGATCACAGCACTTGGGAAGCACTGATGATGCGGATTAAACAAGACAATGAATATGAAGTTCTCTACAAATAATTACTATTTCCATCTCACAAAGAATTCAAAGAAAATCAAGTTAATGGTATCCTCAACTCTTCCCTTCATGTACAAGTGAAAATCAGCTAGCTGAAACATGGGAGGTGCTAGGGAGGCCAACTCATAGCAACCGGCCTCTGTGGATTCACCAGGGATCTCCCTAAGGGTCACACCTGATTTGGCTTGCCTGGTGACTCACTCTCTTTTTTTCTTTCTTTCCTTTTTTTTAAGAGACAACATCTTGCTTTGTCACTCTGGCTAGAGTGCAGTGGTGTGATCAGGAATCACTGCAGCCTGGACCTCCTGGGTTCAGGTGATCCTCCTGCCTCAGCCTCCCAAGTAACTGGGACTACAGGTGTGCACCACTATGCCCAGCATGCCTGGTGACTTTCTCTTGCTTCCAGAAAGATTTGTGGCTAAATTGCACTATTCTAATCTGGTCCTAACCAGGAGCCTTGTGGTTTGGTCAAGATACAAGGTAATGATGATACTAAGAATTAACAATAACAATGGTAGCTGCATTGTCTATGGACCATTTACAAGATGCTCAGCATTGTTCTCAGAGTTTTACATGGCCCAACAACCTTAATGTTACAATGGATGCAGAGAGATGAAGCTTTTGGGTTTGTTACAATGTCTTAAATTCAGCTCTTCTTGGTGGAATGATAGCTCTGAATCTAACACATTCTCTTTATTTGGAAAATGTGATTCCATGAATTACCAGTTAGGGGCATTATAATATTTTCAGATAGAAAAGAGAGAGTGGGATACAGAAGAGGATCTAGAAACAAACAATAAAAGGCTCTAATGTATTCACCTGTTTGCCAGTTCTTTCAAGGCACATCAGCAGAATCCAGATTTCTCATGTCTGGACAAATATAAAGCAATCTAGGGGTCTACCACGAAAGGTGACAGCCATGTGAACTACTGGCTTCATAAAATACCTAGTCTGAGTCTTCTTGTCCCTTAAAATCTCTCTGCTTGCCTCAGAATTAGCATCCTCAGAATGCAGACCTTGTAGCAGCAGAAATATCAGATGTGAACATAAATACTTCTACTCATTGCTACTATATGCTAAGTATGTACCTTGGAACAGGAACTGTTCTAAAGACTTTATATGCATGTTCTCACTGAATGATTCCAACGATTCTAAAAGGCAGGCTCTATTATTATCCCATTTTGCAGATTTAGATACTGAGGTTCCATGAAATCACTCTAGATCACACAGCTGAGAAGCAGTTCTGAAACTAATTCTTCCCAAATCTAGGACATGCCTTGTTACCCACTCCTTCCCCTGCCTTGGGCTGCATGTCCTGTAATACGATGGCAATGACTGACACATTGCTCTGATGCTTCACTTGCCTGTCAGAAGGACACCTTAAAGCAAAACAATCTTTAGAAGTGAATCTCAAGTAGTAGTTTTTAATACTGCTAGCAGTTTGAAGCTCATAAAAATCATTCAGTACTTTTCATGGCTGGGCGTGGTGGCTCACACCTGTAATCCCAGCACTTTGGGAGGCCGAGGCAGGTGGATATCTTGAGGTCAGGAGTTCGAGACCAGTCTGGCTAACATGGTGAAACCCTGTCTCTACTAAAAATACAAAAATTAGCTGGGCATGGTGGCAGGCATCTGTGATCCCAGCTATTCAGGACGCTGAGGCACAAGAATTGCTTGAACCCCGGAGGCAGAGGCTGCAGTGAGCCAAGATCGTGCCACTGCACTCCAGCCTGGGCGACAGAAACAAGGCTCCATCTTAAAGAAAAAAAAAAAATCATTCAATACTATTCATTAGATTCAGCAACCTACTTATTTCTGCAAATATCGGCAGTAATTTTTTCAAAATTAATCACTTTACCTGTCTTTTCCCTGTGTAACAAAAGATGCTTTTCAATTTTTAGACACCTTCTGAATTTAGACAATGATGATATAACTTAATAGGCAGTGAGATGGTAATGGTTAGGAGAATGCAATCTGTATGTATTCTCATCCCTTTAAAATGATTTAAAGAGGGTTTATAAATATGTTGTTAATAATAATTTTAAAAGATAATTCAATGATTGGTTAAATAAAAATACCAAACTAGATTTCAAAATTAAAAGTAGTAAAAAAAAAAAAAAGGTGATTTATTTTACATAGACTTTAATATGGAATTATGTAATTTTTTGAGCGGAATGGGCTGAAAGCTAACGTAGTCCAGTCCTCTTGTTTTATCGCTGCAATTAAAGAGGAAGAAACATAGCCAAGCACTTTAACAGTACAGGTTTCGAGTCAGACAGACTCAAGTTCAACCCCTGCCTCTCCACTGACCAGCTCTTCCCCTATCATTCACAAGTCACAGAGGCAGTTCTTGAAAATGCCCTGCCTGGGAAGCAGGAATGCCATAAACTGAGAATTCAAATAAAGGACTCTCTCCTCTAAAACAGATGTGTATCCATTCATTCATTCATCCACTTGACAAATATTTATTACATACACACTAGTTGTTTGACCTTGGGCAAGTTACATAGTTGCAGTCTGCCTTGGTTTCCTGAGCTATAAAGTGGGTGTCTGTCTACATTACAGAGTTGTTGCAAGGATTAAAGGAGTTAATGCACATAAGGTGTTGGTGGTGGGTCTTAACACGTTGAAAAGGCACAGTGTAGGATATCATTATTCTACTGCTACTGCTATATGCTACGTTAGGAAAAATGGTGGTCACTAAAGCATCTCATTTGCATAGAACTAACCTCTCACTCCAGAGATCAATCCTGGTAGTGAAGCCATTTGGGAACTTGTTCGCCGGGACTCCAATTTGACAGTGTGAATGAATGCATGAAGAGAAAAATATCCCACCAGCATTTGCCCACTATTTTGTGTTTTGCCTTCAGATGGCTTTGAAGTGACCTACGTTTTTCACATGGCCTTCCCGTGAGAAAGGATGAGTTTCTGAGTATGTGAGGAAGCTGGCTATGTCCCTGTGGAACACAGCAAAGCTAACTGGTCCTTTGGGGGTTAGGCCTTACATGTAGTCCTCACTGCATGGAACCACAGTCAGTTGGAATAACCACCTAGAGAAAGCCAGTCATTGCTACTGCACTGTCCTTATGGTTCTCTGACGGTCCGAAGAGTTCATGTAGATTCCACATGTGTCCTGGAAACGCTCAGGATATGGCTGAAGTCCTACCTAACTCTCACTCCTGATCCTGGAAACCACAGAGAATGAAAAGAACCTTGAGTAGTCGCGTGGCTTCTCAGTCTTTCTTCTTATAGGAAACC